>NC_056739.1:400439702-400509702 GCF_019279795.1 Protopterus annectens | reverse complement strand
GTGTTACCATCCAAAGCCAGTTTGGCACAAAGCTGGGCCTTCCCTTTTAGATTCTGGACGTAGCTAAAGAAAGCTTTGTGATTTTCCGTGGCTAAGGATGATAATTTAGTTTCATAATTAGCTTTAGAGTACTTTAACAAGATGTCTAATCTGCTTGTTTAAGCTTTGGAGGGAGTTCTTCCTTTGCTAGGACCATTCCCTCCTGTTTTGTTGACAGCAGTTTCTTTCTCTTGCTGTATAACCTATTTATGCTGGATGTCCACCAGGGTGGCTTATTTTTTCATGAGGATTGTGATTTGATCTGTTCTGGTACAGATGAGTCTATACATTTATATAGATGTTTATACAGAACATTTGTATACACCTCAGTATAGGGGTTCACTGCTGTCGGTGTTGGCAGGGGGGCTGAAACTACTGATGTTCAGTAAGCTATAGTTTGCTTTAGAGAACTCTCTTAAACTTTTTGCTCTTGAGGGTGGGTCAGGTATGATAGGTACTTCAAATGAGACTGATTTCGGATCAGACTTTACCAGGGAGGGCCCCACACATGGGGTGGTGCAGCGATCCTCCATGTTGGTGAGCATTATGTCAAGGATGTTAGAGCCCCTTGTGGAGGTACAGACTAATCTGCTCCAGAGCATTTGTTAAAAGTCCATGAACCTTTGAGTGAGCGCATTTTTTGCTCGTGTGTTACCCAATCGAAGGAAGGGTGGTTAAAGTCACCTATGACCAGAGTACTTGACTGTGCTGAGTGACTCACGTAGGTCCAGGTAGGCTGTGTGTTTTTTGTGGTTCATGGTGAGGGGACCTATAGCCAGCACTAATGTGGAGGGGGTTTCCTATTTTTAATTTCTCCAAGTCTTTTGGGTTTCTAATACCATGACAGGAATGGACCCCATTCCTAAGTCAATGTATGATTAAAGTTCTTGAAATTAGTACTGTTTCAATCTTTGATGTCAGCCAAAAGTGCTCTTTGCAGCACTTGCAATGTGTCCAGTAATGATGCCTCCTGCTATTTGTATGGAATTACATGGATTGGTGGTGGTTGTGTCTTTCAGCTTTTCCCAGTTAGGGGTCGCCACAGCGGAACTCCGGTCCGCTAATGATTGGCAGTAGATTTTTATGTGCCGAGTTGCCGGCCCTGACACAACCTTCAATGAAGGTATGCCCATTCACGCATGTCTCTACACAGAAGACGCTCTAGCTGAGAATCCGTCTTACTGTGAGGCGACAATGCTACCGCAGCACCACCACCGCAACATACCTAAATAAAATTATACAGTATATTCTTTTTTTTATAAAACCCATGCTCCTACTACTAGTATTAGAACTGTCTGGGTATCTTTCCTTCCACATTGCTCTAATTTCTGGCTGCAGATCCTGACATTTTTTTACTTTCTCTCTCTCTGTACGGAGGACACTATAGGCACTGGGATTGGTGATTTCAATGATCAACGCTACTTATGTCTTCTTTTCATGGACCACTATATCCAGTTTTCTGGCATCTATCTTTTGAACTGTTGTTAATGGATGATCCAATGTGATGCAAACAATCATCTTCTATGATGCTTTGTGGCTGTTTCCAGTGTTTTTCAGCCACTTCAATCGCATGCTTGCACAGTCCCCAGTGCAACAGTCTTGCCACATTATTATGCCTTTCAGTATACAGTCCTTCTGCCATTAGCATGTCACAACCAGCAATGGAGGTGTGTGACTGTTTCCAATTTGGTTTTACAAAAACCTACATTTGTCTGTTTCTCCCACATGTTTAATGGACTTTGGAAACCAACATGTATGGACCCCACTATATTGGGCTGCCAATATTAACCTTTCATCTCTTGGTTTGAATTTGTCTCTCCTTAACCTTTACTGCATTCGTTCCTGAGGGTCTATATTATAACGATTGATCAAATGATCAAACGTTGTTATATCAACCCCTAAACCTCGAAAATATAAAACAGCGAACAACCAGGACAGCGATTTTTTTCCCCAGGGGAAAAAAAAAATAAATCACTGTCTCCCCCCCCCCCCCAAAAAGAAAAATAAAGCCCCCAAAAAACCTTACTTAAATAAACCAACTACGAGATTGCACTACAGTGGAGGAAATGGCACAACCCAGATGGCTGGCCTAGTGATTTCTTTCCCTGGGAAAGAATTTGCTGTTCCGGCCAGTCACTATTTTGCCGGTTCGACATGGATGTTTGAACAGTGTTCGATTATCTGATCGTTTGCTGTTCTAAAGTAGACCCGTTCCTGATCAACATGAGGTTCTTCCAGAAGTTTTCTATACTTGCAAAGAATAGCTGTGTAAGAACTTACCATAACCATAGATGTCCTTCTCTGCCATGTTGCAGTATTCATAACTTTAGAGAGTTGCTGTCTGCACCTCCAGACATCCGGCCAGTATACCAAAGTCTTTCAAACAGGGATACGTGCAATGTAGAACACAGGGGCCATAAACTGACATCAGCTATAACTGTGACGTCTGCAAGTACCCAACTCAGAAACTGGCTGCCACAGAGAGAGAGAGAGACAGAGAGAGAGACACACACAGAGACCTCAGTAAGAAAGAGCCCAAACTTTAGTATCCCAGGCACACCCCAGCAGTGCTATGAAAATGGCCAATCAAGAGAAGAAAAAAAAAAAAAGAGGGGGGGGTGGGAATGAATACTGCAACATGGAAGAGAAGGACATCTACGGTTATGATAAGTTCTTACACAACTATTCTATGTCCTTCTATTCTCATAATGCAGTATTCAAAACCTTAGGGAGGAGTACCACAGCTCTCTAGGAAGATGCATAGGGGGTAGGAAGGGGACCAGAGTCAATGAGGCCCTGCAGGATAGACTGAGAAAACTCTGCTCTAGCCCTGGAGATCAGGTCCAATTTGTAATGTTTGGTGAAGGTGTGAACAGAGGACCAAGTTGCAGCCTCTAGGACAGAGGAGTAATCAATTCCCTTGAAAAAGGCTGCTGAAGGTGAAACTGCAAAAGTGGAATGGGCCTTGACAGGTGAGGTCAGTTGTTTTCCATGAAAGGAGTAGCAAAAGGCTATTGCCTTAGAAATCCAAGAGGCAATGGTGTATTTAAACACTGCCTTGCCAAGGGCTCCAGAACAGAAAGAGACAAAAAGTTGGTCAGACTGACAAATTTTGTCTCATCTAGATAGAGCCTCAGTTGCCTGTGAACATCCAGGGAATGCAACACCCTTTCTGAGGAGTTCTGTGGTCGTGGGTAAAACACAGGCAGACTAATGATCAGGTTTAAGGAAATTTCGTTGACTACTTTAGGCATGAAAGAAGGGTTAGTTCTGAGACAAACCTTATCTTTACGAAAGATAAGGTAGGGAGGAGAAGCCATAAGGGCTTGGATCTCAGAAACCCACCTGGGAGAAGTAAGGGCCAGAAATAAAACCATTTTCTATGTGCATAAGTTAAGGGAGGAGGAGTGGGCTGGCTCAAAAAGTGCCAATGTAAGCTTGTCCACACAAAGTTGAGGTCCTAAGGAGGGGGAATAGGCTTATGGGGAGGTCTTATATGAAGGACCCCTTTCAGAAACAGCTTGACTTCCAGTCTGGAAGCCAAGGGAGGAGTCAAGGGAAGACTAGCAGAAACGGCAGATGAGTCTACTTTTACAGAGGAGTAGGTCAACCCCAAATGTATTAACTCACACAGGTAGGAAAGGACCGTGGAACAGAAACTAGAACAGGTTCCTGTTTCCCAAGGCACCACTGGGGAGAATCTTTTCCACTTTGAAAACTAATTTCTCCGGGTACTTGGTTTCCTGGCCTCCTCTGAAGGACAGGAAGTACACCCTCAGAGTATAGGTGCCTAAAGGGGATCAGAACTCTATCACCCACATTTTTAGTTTGAGATAGAGTAGGTGGGGGTGAATCAGGGATCCCTTGTTTTGTGTGAGTAGGTCGAAGCAGTGAGGTAAAGTACAGCTGCGTACCTACCATAAATGTAGATGTTAGAGTGTATTCACTGCTGCAGTCATTACTCTTGGGTTATCCTGCTGGCAGGCTACCCGCAATCGGCCTGAATTCCAAAGTCCTGGTCTGGCGTCGGTTGCTGTCGCCTCTTCCCTGATGTCAGTGCGCCAGGGGTATAAAAGATGCAGCCGACGCCATTTTCTTCAGTTTTTCTTGCCCCAGATGTCAGGTGCCCCCAAAAGGGTAGGCTAAACACATTATGCCAATAAACATACATGCAGTAAAGAAACATTTCCTTCATCTACAAGCAAATACACCACATAGGTTGTATAGACTACAGAAGTACAGATAAACCCCAGCAAAGGAAAGGGGAACGGAGGAAGGGTAACCTGGACTGCAACAGTGAATACACTCGAACATCTACATTTACGGTAGGTACACAACTGTACTATGTTCATCGTGTTTCACTGTTGCAGTCATTACTCTTGGGTTGAATCCCAAGGCTGAGAATGGGTGGCTGAGCTAAATAGGATTAGGAGACGCTATGAGGTCCTGCAGCACTGCAGTGGCAAAGCCTGCTCTGGATTTAGAGTAAAGAGGTAAGTGGTAGTGCTTTGTAAAAGTGTGCACTGAACTCCAAGTTGCAGCCTCTAAGATGTCTTTGGTTGGTACTCCTCTGAGGAAGGCTGCTGAAGTGACTGCTGCTCTGGTAGAATGAGGCCTAATGCCCTTAGGCACTGATTTGCCATGCTGAGAATAACAGAAACAGATGCAATGACCTATCCATTTAGAAATAGACTGTTTTGAGATAGCCTTTCCTTGTGATCCTGCAGCATATGACACAAAGTTGCTCAGTCTTTCTGAAAGCTTTAGTTCTGTCCAAGTAGAAGTGTAGCTGCCTGTGTATGTCCAAAGAATGCATAATTTTCTCACCCTTGTTCTGTGGGTTTGGATAAAAGGTAGGCAAGTGAATGATTTGGTTGAGGGCCACACTGGACACCTCCTTCAACATAAATGTTGGGTTTGTCCACAGAGAAACCCTGTCTGGGTGAAAAATGATAAAAGGTTCCACAGCCATGAGTGCTTGTAACTCCGAGACTCGTCTTGCAGATGTTATTGCTAGGAGCAGAGCTGTTTTCCAGGATAAGAATTTTATATCAGCTGTTGAAGCTGGCTCAAAGGGAGATGGTGTGAGTTTTTCCAAGACATAATTGAGGTCCCATGTCGGAATTGGTGCTCTCCTTGGAGGCCTGATGTTTTTGGCCCCTCTGAGGTACTGCCTTATTAAAGGATGAGAAAAGATAAGTGGTTCCATATTGTAATGGGGTGAAATGGCTTAGGCATGAATCTTAATCGATGAAAAAGAAAGACCTTTGTCCAGCATCTCAGTTAGGTATTGTAAAATCTGAGGAATATTTGGTACATACGTGTCAATGCCTTGTTCCTGGTTCCAAACACAGAATCTCTTCCATTTTTCTGCACAAGATTTTCTGGTACTGGGCCTCCTGGCCTCCAAGATAACATCCATAACAGCTTTTGAAAGAGGAGTGTTCTGAATGGCTACATTATCCGCCAAGCTGCCAGATTTAAGGTCCTGAGTTGACTGTGCAGGATCAGATTGTTTTGTTGGGTCAGCAAGTGGGAAGTTTGAGGCAGTATCCATGCTGGACCTTGAAAAAAGCTTTTTAGGATTGGATACCAGTGCTGGCGTGGCCAGTCTGGTGCAATCAGTATCATTTTTGGCTTCTCGTCTGACCTTTAGGAGTACCTTGGGAAGGAGAGGTAGTGGAGGAAAGGCATACACTGTTAGGTTTTTCCAGCTGAAGGATGGGGCGTCCACTCACCATGCTTGTTTGTGATGAATCCTTGTGCAAAATCTCTAATTGGCAATTGTGAGGGGAGGCAAATAGATCTATGTCTGGGCATCCCCATTTCCTTGTTATCATGCTGAAGGCTTGTGGATCCAGTTTCCACTTGTGGGGATCCATGAGGTTTCTGCTTAGTTTGACTGCCAGAGTATTTGTTTTTCCTGGCAGGAATTGTGCTTGCAGGTGAACTTGATAAGTCAGTGCTGTGTCCCACAAGGTCATTGCTTGTCTGCAGAGGGGGTAGGAATGTGTGCCTCCCTGCTTATGTAACACATGACCGTAGTATTGTCAGTCTTTATCAGTAGCTGTCCTGGATGAAGTAGGTCCTTGAAAGTTGTCAGGGCATTCTGAACAGCTAGCATCTCTTTTTGATTGATATGAAGATGCATCTGCCTTGCAGGCCAAGTGCCCTGAATACATTTTCCTGCCATATGGACCCCCCAGGCATAATCTGATGCATCTGTTGTCAATGTCTGTCTGGCTGTGGGTAAAGTGAATGGCAGACCCTTGTTGTGGTGACAGGCCTGTGCCCACCATTGAAACTCCTGTTGCAGGCAGGGAATAAGGGTAATTGCTGTCTCCAGGCTGTGGCAATGCTGAGTCCAAACACTTTATAGATACCATTGTAGTTTCCTCATATGCAGTCTGACATATGGAATTAGTAGAATGCAGGATGCCGTGAAGCCCAAGGCCTGCAGGATTTTCCTTGCAGATAACTGGGTCTTTGTTGCCAACTTTTTGAAGCAAGAAGTCAGTTGCCTTTGTCTGGCATGAGATAAGCCATCTGGGCAGTTGTATTTAAGCTTGCACCCAGGAATATTATCTCTTGAGAGGGTACTAGTTTTGATTTATTTTCGTTTATTGTGTACCCTAGGCAAATTAGTAATCTTTTTACAAATGCCAGATGCTTTAGAAGAACGTCTGTTCTCTGCTTGAATAAGGCAGTCGTCCAAGTAAGGATATATTTGAATTACTCTGTCTACAAAACAAAATTACTGGTGCCAGGCATTTTGTGAAGACCCTGGGGGCAGTAGATAAGCCAAAGGGTAGTGCAGAGAATTGGTAGTGCATTGAGCCAGTTATGAATCTGAGGTATCTTCTGCAAGATTGTGGAACATGCAGGTATGCCTCTTTTAGGTCCAAAGTTACGAGCCAAGCCTTCTTGCTGTACAGTCAACATCTTCAATTTTGGGACCTCCAGAAATGTGTTTAGTACAGACAGGTCCAGTATTGGTCTCCAGGTTTTGTCCTTTCTGGGCACCAAGAAAAGTCTAGAGTAAAATCCTTGCCCCTGCTCTTGTGGTACTTGTTGAATGACCCTCATGTCCATGAGGGCTGTAATTTGCTTTTGTGCCTCTGCCCATTGATTGTGTGGCAGGTCTGGCATACCTTTTGCCCTTGGTAGGGTGTGAAAATGGAATCTGTAGCCCTGGGACACTATGTTCAAGACCCATTTGTCTTGGGTAATCATTTGCCAATTTGGTGAAAAAAGTGCTAGCTTCCCCCCCAAGGGGGCTGCCAAAAGGTAAGTGCTTGGGTCTGGCAGAGGAAAGTCATTGGGACGGTTTCCTGTAAGGTTGTGATTTGTCTTCTCCGCTTTTGGAGGTAGGAGCACCCCACTGTTTAGGGCTGTATGAGCCTTGGGGCTGAGATCTTCCTCTGGGACGTCTGTATCTGCCACTTTGTGGCCTGACACTGGAAAGGACCAATTTTTGGAAGGCCAATTCCTGCTAAATCTGGGTGGCTGTACCTGTAAAAAAATCCTTAACTGTCTGCATGGATTTTGCTTTATCCTCCATTTTCTTCAACACCTCTTCTGCTTTAGCATCAAATTATCATGCTGTAGTGGAGCATCTAATAATTTTGCTTTAACATGATCAGGTTGATTCTGTTCCTTTAACCAAGCATGCCTTCTAATAACAGAACCTGTAACAGCGGCCCTGCAAGAGGCCTCCAGTGAATCGTAACCACATTGCAAAGTATGCTTTCCCACTTGTTCAGTTGCATGCAATAAATCCTGCATTTCCTTGTTCTCTGAACATTCAGAATTTGTCAACATTTTCTGTTTAAGCAGTGACATTAAGTATTGCTGATATTTGAGCATATGAAACTGACAATTTAAAGCCCTTACAGCCAAGGTAGCAGAAGTGTAAACTTTTTTACCCCATCTGTCAAGTGCCCTACAGTCCCTATTAGAGGGGACAGGGTTTTTTGCAGTGGAAGCTTTGACCCCTTTGCGACCCCAAGATATAGTTTCTGGGTCAGCAGCGGGGTTTTTATATAGGAATTTATGAGAATCTGGGACCCTGTAGTATCTATCAGGCTTAGCAGGTGCAGGAGGTAGAGTCAGGGGACAGGCCGGACTCTGAAAATACATCTACAATGTCTAGAACAGGTAGAATAGCAAGGGGTCTGTGCTGAGGTAATAGCAGAAAGTCTCTGAGCCTTTTCTTAGACTCTGAGTAATCTTGGCTTTCCCAGTGTAAATGCTCCCTCATGGTATGCAGTGTTTCCCCAAAAGAATAATCCTCAGGAGGAGAGGCTGAAGGAATGGATTCTTCAGCATCAGAATCCTCATAAGGAGGAATAGAATAATCCTGTTCAGAAGAGGAATCAGAGGAAATAGAAACCTGATCAGAGGAATCATTCTGTCTCTTGCCTAGGCCTCTTATCAGGAGGGGGATGGGAACCCCTGATCAAAGTAATTAGGTCTTCAGCCATTTTTGGCATCTGTTTTTTAGGCATTGTAGTCAGAGTAGGAGAATGCTGTACTTGTTTCTTTACCTTTAGAGCTGCTTTAATCTTTGTCTTTGAAGCTGAAGATGGTTTAACATATAACTGTGTAGGTCTGAAGACACCCTCAGAAGCCGATTCCTGCTCAGCGGCTCCGGACCCATCTGAGGGAATGATTTCCGAGTGTCCAATACCTTGAGTATCCAGAGGCCCAGTCAGCTCCACGTGAGAGTCGGAAGCAGCCTGTGGCTCTGAGGTAGTGGGCGCCAGGGGCTGCGAAAGCACCTCACTGAGAACCGGCGACTGGCCTAGCGGAGGCCTCATCGTCTGTTTTAGACCTCGGATGCCTATCCTTTTCCCTCTCCTTGCGCTTTTTGTCAACTCCGGTCATTGGCTGCTCCGATGGCATTATATAATTAAACCTTCAGCCAAAATAATGAAATGCAAAATCGAACCAACGCTTAATAGTGCATTGGTTAAATCTAGCACAAAACCGACAGCTAGCAATGTTGTGGTCGGGGCCTAAGCAAGCAATACAGTAAGAGTGAAAATCCTTACGAGGTATTTGCTTCCCACATGAAATACAATTGTTAACTTTTTCTGACATCAGTCTGGAGCAAAAAAAGTTTCCCCAACGGGGTACTTAGCTTTAATGAAGACTTCAGTTCTGAAATTCGGATTTGAAAATCTCGGGAGTCGGCCGACCGGCACTTGCCAACTGCTTTTGCTTCGGGCACCACGTGGCAAGAAAGACTGAAGAAAATGGCATCGGCTGCATCTTTTATACCCCTGGCGCACTGACATCAGGGAAGAAGCGACAGCAACCGACGCCGGACCAGGACTTTGGAATTCAGGCCGACTGCGGGTAGCCTGCCAGCAGGATAACCCAAGAGTAATGACTGCAACAGTGAAACACGATGAACATCCTGTGGTGACTGCCCTGGGCTAAAAGGTTGAGAAGGGGAAACCAATGGTGTTTTGGCCAGTCTGGAGTCACCAGCAGGATTTTTGGTTTGTCGTCCTGGATTTTTAGGAGGACTTTGTGAATCAGAGGAAATGGAGGGAAGGCATAAAGGAATACTCCCTCCCATGAAAAGGAGGTGGTGTCCACTTCCCAAGCCTGTGGATGGGGGAGCCTTGAGTAGAAGAGAGGCATCTGTTTGTTCTGGGGGGGGGGGCAAACTGATCTGCCTAAGGAATACCCCATCTGTGAATTACATCCAAAAATACCTCCCTGTGGAGCATCCATTCGTGGAAAGGGGATAAGGCTCTGTTTAGGGCATCAGTTACCCCACTTTCTTCTGATGGGAGGCAGACTGCTTGCAAGTGAATTTGAAGATCTGCTGCTAGGGGCCAAATCTGTATTGCCAGACTGCAGAGGGGGCAAGACTTCATTCCTCCTTGCTTGCTTATGTACCACAGGACAGTCATGTTGTCTGTGATGACCTGCAGGGTGGCTGTCAGAAGATCTGTTGAAAGGTCCGCATGGCCAAGGATAGGGCCTTTAGCTCTCTCAGGTTGATGTGGTCCTTCCTTTCCTGAATAGACCACTCGCCCTGAGCTTTGTGCTGGTTGTTGGCATGGTGAAGGATGGCTCCCCAACCTAATCTGATGCATCTGTGTACAGATGCTGTTTGGGTGGGGGCACCTGCAATCTCACCCCTTGATTCAGGGTAATGGTGGCAATCCACCACAAGAGCTCCTTCTTTAAACACGTTAGAAGGGGTAGTTTTGTTTCCAAGGGATGAGTGTTGGCTCCAAGAGTTTCTCAAGACCTACTGAAACTTCATGTGCATTTTGGTAAGCAGGATCATGGGAATCAGGGAAGCCATGTATCCTAGTATCCCGAGAAATTCCCTTGCTGTGATGGATGCTAGAGGTAAACAGGGAGTGGAAGAACTGAGAAAGAAACTATTTTCTGTGGTGGGAAAAAGATTGACATCAAGTCTGTCATGATCCTGCATGCCAGGAAGACAAGGTCTTGGGATGGAGTCATTTGAGACTTTGTGCAATTTAGTGTGAAGCCTAGGCTCTGCAGGAACCTGCACATCATGTCCAAGTGTTGGGAAAGGAAGAGTGGATCCTGGTGTAAAATAAGGTGGTAGTTTAAGTAGGGATAAATTCGTATGCCCTGCAGTCTGCAGTGTGCAACAGCTAGGGCTAGGCACTTTGTGAAGACTCTTGGCACTGTGGAGAGGCCAAAGGGTAAGGCAGAAAAATGAAAATGAGAAGAACCCAGAGAAATGTAAACATTTTCTGTAAGGGGAAAAGATGGGGATTTGTAGGTAAGCATCCTTCAAATCTAGAGAGACCATGAAGGCTTGCTGAGGTATGAGGAGAAGGAGGTACTGTAAAGCTAGCATTTTGAAGGTAGGCACTTTGAGGAAGAGATTGAGGTGGGATAAGTCGAGGATGGGTCTCCAAGGACGCTCTTTTCTTGGGACCAGAAACATCCTTAAATAAAAACCCTTGGCTAATTGATCCTCTGGTACTGGTTCTACAGTACCCTGAGAAAGAAGTTGGCTGAGCACAGGTGGGAGGAGTGGGAGCTGATTTTGAGGGGGTTGTGGTATCTCCTGAAAGGGAGGGGATAGCCCACCAGATCATAAAGTATCCCCTCTCGATGATGGAAAGCACCCACTTGTCTGAGGTGATTTTCTGCCAGGAGGGTAGGGATAGGGTAAGGGATAGGAAGGTGGAGCTGGTAAAGGGAGGAGGGTTCACAGTAGAGGAGTTCTGCCTGTGTCTGGCTGCCTCTGAAAGGAGGATGGAGTGGAGATGGTAGAAGACCTCGGAGCAGACTGTTTTCTGGTATGTCTGCGTCCCCTGGACTGTGTAGCAGAGGGGTGAGAGGACTGTCTCTTCACGAAGCTAGGTTTTTGAGGATAATTTCTATGAAAGCTGGGAACAGGTGAAACTAGTAGATGTTTTAAGTTTTGTAAGTCTTTGCCTTTTTCCTGTAGAGACTCAAGTAGCTCTGCAGAGGCAGCTCCAAACGGTGTTTTGTCATCCAGAGGTGCACCTAGCAACTTCACTTGAACAACCAAAGGTAAGGGCCGAAGTCTCAGCCATGAACATCTCCTTAGCACAGAAACTGCAGCAGCTAACTTAGAAGAAGCTTCTACAGCATCATAGCTGCACTTGAGTGTCTGGTTACCTGAGAGACCGTGGACAGAAGGGTACTTATTTGAGTCTTAAGAGGAGATTCTGGAACCTCTGACAGAAGATTACTGGCCTTGGTCAGGGAATCTAAGGCAAACTTTGCCATATGTGTCTGATAGTTAATAGCCCTAATGGCCAAAATGGAAGAAGTGTAAACTTTCTTCCTCAACCTGTCCATAAATTTACTGTCTTTATCTGTAGGGAAAAGGGAAGGCAGAGGAAGTTGCCTAGAAGACTGTGGTGACAGTGCAATCACCGCTGGGTCTGCTAGAGGATTTTTGAAAAAGTACTGCTCCTGAGCGGACACTTTATAAAATCTGTCTGGCCTCTTAGAAGCAGGAGGCTGCAACTACGGGCATTGTGAGACAGCAAAGAAAGCACCCTGAAATGCAGGAAGAAAGGGGGGGAACTGCAGATGGTGAGGGCTGCTCCACCTGCAAGAGCTCGAACTATCTCTTTTTTTGTCTCGGAGACATCTAACAGCTCCCATATGAAATGTCTGAGCAGGGAAATGGTATCCCCAAAAAAAATTTTCCTCAGGGGAGTCAGGAGTGAGAGATTCTTCTTTTTCTGGGGTAGCAAAGTCTTTGGGCGAATCCAGCTGAGGGCAATAAGTTAAGGAGTCATCTGTGGAAGAAGATTCCTCCTCAGAGTTCCTGAGGGGCAACAGGTAGGCCTGACTGAGGGATCTGGGTCTGAAGAGCCTGAAAGGCCTTGAACAGAGTTTGGGAATAGGTCTCCCAGGGAGGGGTAGGGTATTTTGCAGTGTGCTTCCATTTCCCTTTTAAAGAAGAAGAGGGAGCAGAAGTGAGCCTAGGAGCCAACATTATAGTGGTTGCCAAAACTGTAGTAGAAGAAGGGCCCTCTGAAACAATGAGCTGTGGTTCCCCCTCACCATCAGGGTGTGATGGCTGAAAAACTTCAGCGGACATACTCTGGGGTACTTGCAGAGCCAGCTTCGGATTCAGTACCTGGTTCCTGCGCAGTACCCGGCGTCCAGAGTGATCCTGGGCGAATTATCCACCTCAAGAATAACACCAGATGACTGAGGCGCAGCCAAGGTATCAAGCCTAACTTTCTTGGCCTTCTTCCTAGGCAGCTCGTCGGAAGGGCCTGCACTCCACTTTCCATTCCAGATGCCAAACACCAGAGTCGCTGGTTTTCTAAATCAAGTTTTAAAGCCACTAGACGGCTTCTTATGGTTTTTGGAACAAAGGATTGACAGACCTTACAGGCCTTGTAATTGTGAGCCTCCCCCAGACAAAATAAACACTGTTCGCATGTGTCCTTATAAGGGATTTACCTACAAGCACACTTTCCCTTAGTAGAAGACATATACGTCTGACAAAAAGCAAAAAGGCAAAGAAAATGGATGATGTAGAGCGAACGCCATAATTCTGAACTGGCAGATGGACGTCTGATTCTCACTGTGGCAGAAAAATTCAGAACTGGGTACATGCAGACGTCATAGTTATAGCAGACATCAGTTTATGGCCCCTGCATTCCAAGTCGCAGGTACCCCTGTTTGAAAGACTTTGGTATACTGGCTGGATGCCCAGTGCTGCAGGCAGCCAACTCCCTAAGGTTATGAACACTGCAACATGAGAATAGAAGGACATCTACATTTATGCTTTTCCACATTTCTTGCCTTCTCATCTGGTCCTTCACCTTATATTCTTTTGTTTTTTGGCACATTCAGTTGCTGCCTGATTATTATCTACTTCTGATTTGATTTCCATTCCAGCTTGATGCCGATATGCTTCTGCTAGATTAAGCAGAGAAGTCATCTTAGACTTATTCTTCTCATGTTTCAAAACTTGATGTGTGTGGAATCCCACGATTGCAGATCTATAAATGTAATCAATTTCAAGGAGGCCCATCCCTCCTTCAGAGTGGGGAATATATAATCTTGATATTCAGTGATTTTTATAAATCATTTGGTAAGCATGAAACATCCTTGTTTTCCTATCCAATCTATCCAACATGTTTTGGGGTCAGTCAATCACTCCAACACTAAGCCAGGACTAGAAGAGCAAACTGATTTATAGCTTGGATTTTGTTCCTACATGTCAACGCTGTTTTCAGGATTGATGCAAGTCTTTTAAAGTATTCCTTACTAAGTTTTATTAGCATTTGTTCGTATTTTATTGTTGATCCTTCAATTCCCAAATATTTATACACTACCTCTTGCTCAATTTTTTTTATAACATATTCTTGTCCCAAACTGATGTTTTCCTGGTGCTGCAGTTTTCCTGCTTTAAAGGTTGCTTTTGCACATTTATCAAGACCAAATGACATTCTTACATCATCTGAAAAAGTTTTGACAACTTGCAGCTGTGCTTTCAGTTCATCTGATGAGCTATAGTTTTAAATTGACAAAGAGAAGACGAAAAGACTTTACACTGTTGTTTTCTTGGAGCCAAATTATAGCCATGACCTAAGCTGTTAAGTGGACAGCTTAATGGGTTAAGGGCAAGGCAGAATAGCAGCAGTGACAGAGTCTCCCTGGAATATCCCCCTTTGAATTTTTATCCCGGGGATAATAATTTGTCCTTTACCATGGCTTAATTGCAAAGTGGTCTGTCACTGTTTCTTGGTCACTGTAATGTAGTCGACAAGTGTAGGGTGCATCTTATACATTTTTAAGCACTCATCCAAGAATGTGGGATACTATCAAATGCTTTTTTGTAGTCTATCCACGCCATACTTCAATTCTTCCCCTTTTACAGTTCTCCACTATGACTTGACTATTTAACAACAAACAATCCTTTATTCCATATGACTTTCTTTTATTGCCCTTTTGTTCTACTGCCATAATTGAGTTTTCTTCTAAATGACTACAACCTCTGTTGGCATCAATTCCTGTGTATAGTTTATACGTTGTCAGAAGGCAATTTATTGGGCTATAACTGTTTGGGTAGCTTTTGCAGGTTCACTCAAGTAGGAGCATTGTTTTTCCTGTTAGCCAGGTTGCTGTCTGTTCAGACTGCAAATACAAAAAGTTACTTGCGGCTGAATCTTTGTGCAAATACTTAAATACATTTAGCCAAAAATTAGGTACAGCATCTGGGCCTGGGGTTTCCAATTAGAGACCTTTCTCAACTTTGTTTCACTCTCTCTGGCTGTTACTTCATCTCATTTCGTATCCTGTACCTTTAAAGCTCTTATCCTTTTACTTCTTCTATCCACTTAGCATTTTTGTTATACTCCACAGGATCCTCATAGATACTGCTCCAAAATGCATCTATTTCTTCTTTTTTTTTTGGTGGTCTTTTAATTCCTTTTACCTTGTCTTCCAATTCTCTATAAAACTTTTTTGGGTCATTGCTTATGTACTTTTCTATTTTTCTGCACATCTTCTAAGTTTTTCTGCCTGTGCTGAGATGTTTATTTGCGACAGTGCACAATACGATCCCGATCTGTTCTAATACTGTACATTACTTTTATCACATCTTTCTTAGTATTTTTTTTATCTGTTCCCTCTTCTATATTCCTCCAACAGTGACACTTCTTAATTGCTTTATAGTTCTCTTTGTTCAATACTTCCATGATGGTATTCAATTTCTCCCCTTCTTTTCCCTCACTACCCTACATTCTTGTGGTAGAACATGACCAGTTATTGATTTAGCTCACAGTAATATACCATGTTTACTTCTGTTATATCGCATGGATCTCTATGGACAGTACTAATTACTGTGTTCATTTTATCGAACTTCTGACAGAGTTTTACTGATGACTTGCAGTCCATTTCTTTCACCGATCTTAATATGTCTAGGTCTATTAAATCACGCAACTCTTCTCAACTCATTTTCTTCTAAACTGAGGGCACATTTTCTGTTTTCCATTTCCTGCGGGCATTTTATAGAAAGCTCTATAGCATCCTCCTGTGGCACATTCTCTTCAACTTCATCCTGTGACATCCGTTGCTCTGTCATATGAGAACTCACTAGCCTATAACTCCTCGACATTGACTGCATCAGAGTTTCCACAGATTTCTGTTCCTTCCCTTGCTGTCCAGCTTCACGTGAAAGTTTATATTGGTTTCCTGTGGAAGGCTCTAAAATATCTTCATATGGCACCTGACCTATTGCTTTCCATTCTACTGGTTTCCCCTCAATTTGGATATCCATTGCTCTATCCTGTTGTGGTGCTTTATGAATTAGATTTTCTACACTGAATCTTTTACTTCTTAGGTACTCCATAACCTTAGTTTCTATAACCTTAGTTTCTATTTCTTTAACTTCTCCATTAATATAATCATTTTCTACCTTTCCTCTTTACCTTCTTATTTTATGTATTGTAAAGTTTTCCATGTCCGGATTCCTTTGCCTGTATTTCTCTTCAAATATCTTTGGTGCTGCTCTTTTTGTACTGGTTAGTTTTGCTTTCACCTTTGCATAAATATTACACCATATTAAATTTCTTTTGCTTTCCCATGTCCATATTTCTTCTGAAGATGTCTCAAGATCTTCCTGCGTGTCCTTACTTTGGGGACTCGCTCCAGCATGCTGTGATGTAACCTGTGTTAGACCTTCTACACCAAATCCTTCACTTCACAGGCACTCCATAACTTCATCTTCTATTTTTTCACTTCTACTTTACTCATCTTCTTTTCTACATTCCCTCTTTGTGATATTTTTTTTTTCATACAGTTAGCTGGCCTAGGTGTAACTCTAGGGAGTAGTACTGTTTAACTAGTCCAGATGTGTATTTGTCTTTAATGGATACTCCTCCTCCCTTGTTTTTTTCATGTTCATTGCGTGGTCTGAACGTATGGAAAGCATTATAGCCCTGCATGACCAGGATACTCTCAGACCTTGAACCATCTCTCAGACTGTGCAGACATCACCATCTTCTAGGGTGAGAAGTGTGTCAAGTGAGTGCAGTTTCTGATTTAGACTCCTATCATTAAGCAGCATTACCCTTAGTTTGTTTCTGGAGGATATTTTTCATTGGTAATTTTGCTCTTATGACATTGCCTAAAAAAGGCACTATGGGGAGGCAAGTTCCTTTGCCAGCAATCTAAAGCCTAGACGCGTGAAGACCATCTCTGGCAAAGGAGCATGGTCTGTCAACCATGTTATCCCAGGCTGTCACATAACTGAATCCCCTTGAACTGACACCAGAGAGACACCTCCAACATTTGTTATCTACTGGAGGAAAAATTCTTTGGAGTCTACATGGGGTACAAAAATACCTATGTAGACATTTCCAAGCAGACAATCTTCTTGACCTTGTTGCATATTTGAGAGTCATACATACATCCTCTATTGTTTTGTTGTGAATTACTTACCCAATCTCTCTTTCTACCCTTTTTCTAACCACCAAACAGCTTGACTGCATTACATTTTTGGCAATTTACATACCTCTCAACCTCTTAGAGCAAAAAATCTGAACAAAGCCTAAAATGATGGGGGGGCAAATAGGGACAGATTTTAAATATTGCTCTTACAAATTTAGAAAGTTGATAGAATAATAGGTTTGCATTAGCATGAATTTTCTGAAGGATATGGAGTCAAACTCAAAAGTTTGCCATTTAATGACTTCAATATTTGCCAGAAAAGTACAGATTTTAGGAGGAACACATCAAAAATGAGGCAAAAATCTGACATTGTGAAAATCTGTACAGTTGAGACGTATGTTGGCAAATTACACCGTAACACATACTTCTGCTTGCACAAAATTTTCTTTCAACTTAAATAGCTCATGTTATAGTAGTCTGTTTCCATGCCATCCACTGCGACATCCATATAAAGCCCAGTGATATAAAATCCATACATTTGTACCTCAACTAAATGTCCTGTCAAAGAAATGTGTAACAGAACCTGGAAAATGGAAACAATGTGCTTTTAAGTCTTGCATACCACAACAAACATTTTGCTTTTCAGTGGTAGTTTCAACATTAGTTTCACAACTATACAGTTCATCTGCTTGATGTTACAGATATGCAGAAAGAAACCTTGCCTGCAGAGAGTGGATACAGTAACAGGAGACAGAGTGCTATCATCTAGTAAAACCCATTATCAGATCACCCTATAAACAATGCAAAATGACTAAATGGACCAGCAAGTGCAGACTCGCAATGCAAAATTACTAAATCGACCAGCAAGTGCAGACTCCAGCCAACAGGGACAACTATATTGCACTAGGTCATTAAGAAAGGAGAGTTATGGATCAACTAGGGAATTGCAACCAGATCAACAAATTACTACTTTTATAAGCTGAAAAGACTGACCAAAAAGACTAAGACTATAATTTTAAAGGCAGAGTAGCTTTTGTACACTTAGTTTGCATCTGTATAATGAGAAGGCTCTTCAAATTTTAAAACATTTCATTTGGCTTCTGCAGAGAAAAAAAGTGTCTTTACTGGCAGAGAAAGGAAGAAAAAGTAAAACTATGCAACAAGTTATCACACTACTAGATGTTACACAATCATTGTTGCAGTAGTCCTTGCTACTGTGACTTCAACTATAAAAGGTCAAATGTTCAACCTAACTTCTAGAGCTCACTCATTCCCCTTCTAGGTCAGGGGACACATCGATCTTTTAGGGATGTCTGCATGTTTCTTGTGTAAAACTGACATCTGCTTGCGCCACTTTAGCACTTTCTTTAACAGGATAACCCCAGGGCATCCACCCTGTTAGACTTCAAGCAAGATCATAAGGATCCTATGCAGAAAGGGATGTGTGTATACTTAAGTAAAAAGCCACAAAAGTTCAACAGCTTACAAATCCCGGTCTGTTTAGAACAACAAGATACAAATCTTCAGAAAATGCTGTGTAATAGGACAGTTAAAAAACCTCTTTAATAAAAATTATTTAAAATAAGTGTGTTTGTTTTGTTTCACTACAAAACTTCATCAGATAAGTCCAAGGGAAGTAGGGCAAAGAATTTATGTAAGAGTTCACTCCTCAGCAGCCAATCAAAGTGTCAAAATGGACCCACACCCCCTTAAAGGGAAACTTGCTTTATCTTCTTAAAGCCTTTAATTTTAACAGACTGGAAATGAAGACACATTCATTAAAACCTGGCCAAACATCAGCTTGAAACTCCAGCTGCCAAAATACTTTCCTTCTTTCTAGAAATAAATGCCACGGGCCTCCTTTAGCCCTTTGGTGGATCTGCTCAAAAACTACAAAGCAAAAGTAATGGTCTTGAAATTCTGATACATGTTTAGACAGGCTTTCATAATTTTGCCTTTTCGTATATCGTAAAGATGTTCATACAGCCTTTCTTTTAAGGCATGTTCAGTCTTTCCAACATAAAACAAAGGACATACCTGACAGAAAGCAGCACAGACCACACACCTTTGCTGTTGCAATCAAATGTTCCAATCAAACTCTACGCTAATTCAAGCATGTTGTTTTTTCATCCAAAAAAGAATCACCCACTTGGATCCATTTACAGAACAAACATCCCAACTCTTCTTCAGTATCCATCTTATAGTCTCATGGTCTTGGTTAAAATCAGACTACAAGATGAATACTGAAGAAGAATTGAGATTTATTTAAAGAAAACAGGGAACTTTTACAACTACTTCAAGAACACCCACTGGTGGTTTTTAGAAGAGGGAAAAAGATGTTAGAAGATACAATGTTTAATATCAATGTTACTAGTAATGTTTATATAATGACTAAACATGGGCAATGTTCGTTCTTTGGATAAAAAAAAGCAACATGTTTGGGTTACAGGAAAATGTGATTGTAACAGCAAATGTGTGGTCTATGCTGGTCTCTGTCAGGTATATTAATCATTATATCCATCATTTTACATTGGAAAGACTGAATGCGCCTTAAAAGAAAGTATGTATGAGCATCTTTACAATATACGAAAAGGCAAAATTACAAATGCCCTGGCTAAACATGTAACAATTTCACGAACATTACTTTTGTAGTTGTCGAGCAGATCCACCAAGGAGCTAGAGGAGGCCCATGGCATTTATTTCTAGAAAGAAGGAAAGTATTTTGGCAGCTGGTGTTTGGCCAGGTATTAATGAATGTATCTCCATTTCCAGTCTGTTAAAATTAAAGGCTTTAAGAAGATAAAGGAAGTTTCCCTTTAAGGGGGAGCTGGTTCAATTTTGACACTTTGGCTGCTGAGGAGTGAATTCTTGCATACATTCTTAGCCCTACTTCCTTGGATTTATCTGATGAAGTTTCGTGGTGTAACAAAACTAAAGTGCTCATCTTATTTTAAATACTTTTTATTAGAAAGTTTTTTTTTTTTTTTTTGGGACATTTGCAACTTGTTCTGAACAGTCCGGGGTTTGTAAGCTGTTGAACATTTGTGGCTTTTACTTCAGTCTGTAGTTTTGTTGTTTTTTCAGATGTATGTATACTCCCAGGATCAAAGAAAAGAGAAAATAGCTACAAAGGAACCTACCCCATAAACTACAGATGTTAAGAGTATGTTCACTGCTGCAGTACTGCTAACAACTTGGACATATGTCACAAAAGGCCAGACTTACAGAGCTCACCACCCCCATGTTGGCCAGATGCCCTGCAAATGTCAAAGATCCATATGGTACAACAGTAATATACATTTGTGGTATTAACAAGGAAATCCATCCAAACCACTGCTGGTTCTTTCCCACCCCTGAAATAGAGGTCCGATTGGTAGAAGCCAGAACACTGTCAATTAAATACCAACAGAGATGAAAGCCTAACCAGAACAACTCTGAAAGGTTCCCTCTCCAAGACTTTCAAGGTGGCTGCCCACTGATTAACAGAATTTCAGCTTTTCCAGTGTGGAAAACGAAAATGAGAAAAAAGCCAGTGATATTGTCAACTCAAGTAAAATTCAGTTACTGGCTAGTACGTACACTGCCCAGATGCCAGAAAGTAGTTTAGAGAACCTGAAAGAAACTTAACCAGAAAAGATGAAGAGAAAACACTGCCTGGAAAGAATCTTGCAGCTGTTCAGCAAAAAACAGTACAAGTTTCCATTTTGGTAGAAGAGATAAATTTCTACCATTTAAAGAAAAAAAATCAAATTCTCAGAGGTGATTAAAATAAAAACCAAATGAGTACATCAACTCAAACAATATAAGCTTTAACTAGCTATTCAGATGAAATAAAACTGAAAAAAACAGGAGACTGAAATGCAGACACAGCTAGCCAAATATGACACTTCTCTAGAACAGCAGTTTCAAAACAATGGTAGAGTTAAAAGACAGAAGGTTCAGATAAAATCTGAGATTGTCTGCTGTACCAGAGAAACTGAGAGGAACAAACTGCATTAATTTATGAAAGCTCAAATAAGCAACTAAACTAGTTATTCCACAGCAGGATTTGCTAACTGAAATGACACATCAAGTGGAAGCTCCAACCAGGCCATAAAAGAGCAGCCAAGAGCTGTAATAGTAAAGATGTAATCACACAAACAAACAGCTGCTCCTGACAAAACTGTGGCAGAAGGAAAGAATATTAAAAACTGGAGACAACAGTGTGTTTATGGAAATGACCATTCACTGTACATCAGGCAGAAGAAAAACAATTTTATCCCAGCAATCGGGGAACATAGGCAGGTATTAGACTGAAGCGGTTGTATTTAGTCATCTTCAGAACATTTTTCTCTTGGAGGATCAAAGACATTTTTGTATGCAGAACAGGCTAAGGAGGAAATGAAGCATATACAACAAAAAAGAGCAAGCGAGCAGAAGAAGACTTTGCTTCTCATTCTTCTGACAAAGTTCATAGAGAAACTCTGCCAGTGAAACCTTTTCCAATGTTTCAAAAGAAAAAGTTTGAGACAGGGAAAGAAAGCAGCACACGAGTTGACTGGAAGAATCAGGAGTACCTTTGACTTGAACTAGAGTCTGGTGTTGGGAGATTGAGATGAACAGGAAGAACAGGAACATAAATTAGTGAATAAATGGAGGACTATAAAACAATCAATCACATTTGTGAAATATGGCTTTGCAAGAAAACGCGAATGAGAAAGACCAACTTTTGTTGACTTTGTTAAATGTGTGGGTGGACTGTATAACATCTACCACACTTATGCCAATGTCTATAAGGACATTAAAAGGGGAAAAAGAAAAACATGTCATGATATAAAATGAATTCTATATATATATATATATATATATATATATATATATTTATATAACAGTTTTGTATAATGTGTTGTCAGGGATATTTTAAATGTGGGTGGGGTCTTTTCAGTGACTGATGTATACGTTAAAGATATTAAAGTAAGCAAGTACTTTAATTGTAAGAAATATTGGAGAAAGGCTTGACCAAAGTAAGTTTACTGTGAAAATGCTGTGATCTTGAGCTGCTAAGATGAAAGAGGAGGTGGGGTGTAAAAGTCCACTGATTATATGGAGCATTAAGATATTTTATTTTTACAAGACAGTGAACATCTAGGTTAATGCTCTTGGTTTAAGCTATAAACAAGTATGGTTTTAACTAGACTTGAAAAATAAGACAAAATAATTAAAGTCATAATGCAGAGTGCAAATAGCTATGCTACAGGAGATGCATTTGGAAAGAACTGAGCATGCAAATTTGATGAAGAAAATTTCAGGACGGTTATTCAGCAGAATATATGGAGCAAAAGAAAAGGGGAGTACATATACTAACTGTGAGAGGAGCTCCAATAGTGATAGAAGAGTAAAAAAGATAATAAAGGTAGACTGGTACTAAGGGACTTCTGGCAAGGGAGGGAATAACTCAACATGCACAGGTTAAGAAAGATTTCAGTTTAAGCAACTATTCCAACTACAACTGCTACAATGGAGTTTAAGATTTTGGGAGAAATAATTAGCTTTCAGCAGTGATTATTACTTACAAGTGGGGGCTGTAATTTGATTTGCAATAGTTAGGATGTATCAGGGGGACCTACAAGTGAACAATATAGGTTCATAGATAGGTACTAGGCTATCGGCCCTAGGGCATATACAAGCCTAGCCAAAAAGGTACCCTGGCTTTCGCCACCCAAGAAAATTATTTTCCTTTGCCCCTGTCGAGCAGAGCCACAGAGGTGATCCCCGGGGTGAATTTCTTATTTCCCATCCAATCATCAAGATTTTTCTTGAAGAGTGCTAATGAGGAGCTTTGTTTGATATAGATAGGTAGTTTGTTCCAGAGAATGGGAAGTCTCTAGGACAGGAATCTATCCCTCCAGCATGTTCTGTTTATTGTGGTGACAAGGTTTAGGTCCCTACAGTGTGTAGCTTGGAGGGATTGGGATTTAAGTGGAGCATGTCCAACAGCTCTGGGTTTGACATAGCGTAGTATGTTAGGCAGAGATCGCCTCTGAGTAGGCGATATGCGACGGAGTAAAGTTGGAGTTTTTTTGAGACAGTCTGTATAGGGCATCTGTTTCAGGCCAGTAATCCTCTTTGTGAGGTACTTCTGCGGCATTTCCAGTTGTTGTAGATGTCTTGTGAGGTACATACCAAAAGGGGCGTTGTACTCTATAATGGGTCTAATGAGTGACGAGTAGGGGGGAACAATGACCTCTTTTTTTCCTGGATAAGAAACCTTTTGTAATGAGGTGTGCCACGTAGGAGGAGTTCCTGACAATTGTGGTGATGTGATTATCAAAGGAGAGACTACTGTCCACCTGTGTCCCAATGTCTCATCACACTTTCGGTGTTAAGTAGACTACCACCTATGTGGTGGCTCATGGGTACAGAGTTTACCAAAGGGGATGACAATGCACTTTTTGGCATTGAGCTTGAGGCCATGGCTTTGACACCAGGCATCTGTCTCAGTGAGGCCTTTTTGTAGGATGTCCACATAATTAGGAGTTTCAATTATGGCTCCTAGTTTGAAGTCATCTGCTAACTTTGTTAGCCAAAGACCTTCTGTGTTCTCCTGTACTTCAGAAAAGTAGATACCAAACAGGAAAGGACCCAGGACTGAACCCTGTGGTACTCCACTTGTCACTGGTCTGAAGTCAGATTTGGAGTTTGCTTCTTTCACAGTGTGGGTTCAGTCAGTGAGCCAGTTGGCAACCCATCTTGTGACATTGGGATTTATGCCTAATTTAGTGAGTTTATCTATAACTCCAGAGTGGGGGATGGTGTCAAAAGCCTTGGCAAGATCTAGATAGGCTGTGTGAACCACCTTACCCTCTCGTCTATGGCTTTGGTGACTGCTTCAAAGAAGTCAATCAGGTTTAGGAGACATGATCTGCCTTTTACAAACCCGAACTTGATGGGGTCCATAGTTTGGAGATTACCAATGTCTTTGTTTATAAGTTCCATGATGATGCATTCAATGGCCTTGCACACCAGGCTCTTTAGGCTAATGGGGCTGTAGTTCCCAGGGTCCGTGGTGGCTCCCCTTTATACAGTGGGCACAAAGCCTGAGGTAAGGCTATGATTGAACATTGTGCTTAGGTGGGGTGCCAGTTCATTCTGTAGTTCAGTTAGGAAGCAGCCTAGGATGTTGTTAGGTCCCATGGATGCTGTGTTCTTGGCTTTGGAGAGTGTGGTTTTTACCTGTGCAGCCATGATCATAGGAACTTTGCATTCTTCTGTTATAGAGATGGGCCCTTTAGGGGGTGGGGGGGTAAAGTTAGCACTGAACCTATCTGCTAGGATGTTGGCAATATCAGTTGGTTCTGTATATTTAGTGCCATTGTGCTGCAACTCAGAGCAGATCTGGGTGTTGCCATTGAGATTCTTGACATAACTATAGAATGCTTTGTGGTTGTCGTTAGAATCAGTGGTGATTTTGTTTTCATAACTAGCTTTGGAGAATTTTATGAGGGATCTCAGCTTCTTACTGAGGCTGACCAGGGAGTTCTTCCAGTGATGGAATTTTACTCTTTTTTGCAACAGTTTCTTTCTTCTGTTGTAGAGTTGGTTTATGGCAAAGGACCACCAAATTGGCTTCCTTTTTTTGGGAGGATAGCATCTTGATTCCGTTAGGGATGGCATGATCCATGCACTCGTGCAAGTGCTTATAAAGTGCATTTGTGTAGGATTCAGTCGTACCTCTACTGTCTGTCTGCATGGGTGTTGTGAAGTTTGCCACTTCTGTCTTAAGAAGCGTGAAGTTGGCTTTGGAGAAATTTTTTTTACAGTTGTTTCCCTAATGAGGGTGGGGGCTGGATGTGGATGTCTAGGCTGATTAGCTTGTGGTCGGATGTGACCAATGAGGAATTGACCTCTGGTGTGGAACACCGGTCGCCCATGTTAGTAATGACCAGGTCTAGGATATTGCTGCCCCTGGTGGAGGTGTGGATAAGTGGATCCAAGGTGTTGGAATTTATGAATTCTAGAGAACCTTGAGCAAAAGAGTTGGTACACGAGTAGTTTTCCCCGTTAATGGTGGGGTAAGTTGAAATCACTCATTATTAGGGTGTTGGGTTGTACCCTAATATTTTTTCATATAACAAAAGAGGGAAGATTATTGATGAAATTTATGAAAATATTTGGTATTGAAAATGTGAATTCAGTAGAAGGGACTCAAAGAATTTGCATATTAATCTCCAAGGTACAATAACTGGGCTAGACTACATAGAAATGGTACTTCACAGGAACATGCGCATTTAACTGAAAGCTTTGATATGCCTCCAATAACGGTTTCTGATCATGCACTAATAAAACCAAAGATAAAAATTCATGTTAATGAATAAAAAAAGTGAGACATTGGTTCTTTCCCACCAACTTGTTAAAAAGGGAGGAATTTAGGTAACGGGTGGTCGAAATTATTAGTGTGCTCTAAAGGAAGGCAAAAATATCTTCAGAAGTTATAACAAAATTCTAGAGTTTTAAAACAGTACACACAAGAGAGAAAGATATGGTTAAGAAGTAATAGAAATTACTTAGAGGGTCTGATGAAAGTTAATGCACTGCAAAATTAAGGGGAATCTCACATAATAAAGACGAGCAAATGTAGAGTGCTAAAAGTACAGTTTTGTACCTACCATAAATGTAGATGTCCGATAGGTATGCATCGGCAGTCATCACATATGGGTTGTCCTGCCTCAGGCAGCCCTTCGGTCGGCCGGATTCCAAAGTCTGGGTCTGGCTTCGGCTGATGTCGCACTTTCCCTGACGTCAGAGCGTCTGGGGTATAAAAGCATCACCCGACGCCATCTTCCTCAGTTTTTCTTGCCCCAGATGCCAGATGCCCTCTAGGAAGGCTAAATTTGGAGAAATGCAATAAAATTCCAAACGTGCAAAAATATATATACATGTATATACAAACAAATACACCATAATAGATTCCCCCAGCTAGCTAATAGAGGGGTAAGCACCCTAGGAATACCACAGAGGGGAAGGAGGGAGGGTAAACCTGACTGCAGATGCATACCTATCGGACATCTACATTTATGGTAGGTACAAAACTGTACTATGTCCTTCAAGGATGCATCTGCAGTCATAACATATGGGTAGAATACCATAGCCAATCTGGGGGTGGAGGTACTAAGTAAAGGATGGTGTAGTTAAGATACCCTGCAGGACTGCCGTAGCAAAACCTGCTCTGGATCTTGAGTATAAAGGTAAATTGTAATGCTTGGCAAATGTATGCACTGAGCTCCATGTAGCAGCTTCTAAAATGTCTTTTGTAGCCACCCCTCTTAGGAAGGCTGTGGTGGTGGCTGTGGCTCTCGTGGAATGAGGTCTAATGTTAGCTGGCACAGTTTTTCCATGAAAGGAGTAACAAAAACGAATGCAATTTCCTATCCATTTTGAAACTGTCTGTTTGGAAATTGCTTTTCCTTGTACCCCAGCAGCATATGCTACAAACAACTGGTCAGTCTTTCTGTAACTTTTAGTTCTGTCCAAGTAGTAGCGCAGTTGTCTGTGTATGTCCAGGGTGTGCAGAAGTCTCTCCCCTTTATTTTGTGGTTGTGGGAAGAATGTAGGCAAGTGAATAGCTTGGTTCAAAGATACCCTGGATACCACCTTTGGCATGAATGTAGGATTGGTCCTCAAAGAAACTCTGTCCTGATGAAAGATAAGAAATGGCTGCACTGCCATTAAAGCTTGTAGCTCAGATACTCTTCTTGCTGAGGTTATGGCCAGAAGGAAGGCAGCTTTCCAAGACAAAAACTGTAGATCTGCCGATGCTGCTGGTTCAAAGGGAGGAAGTGTTTGTTTTTCCAACACGAAATTCAGGACCCAAGTAAGTAGAGGTGGTTTCCTTGGAGGTTTAATGTTTTTGATTCCTCTTAGAAACTGTCTTAGGAGAGGATGAGAGAAGACAGGTGGATTAACATTGTATTCTGTTGAGATTGCTGAGGCATGTATCTTAATGGAAGAGTAAGACAGGCCATTGTGGAACAATTCTGCCAAATATTCCAGTATATGTGCCATGTTCATCACTGTCACATCTAGGCCCTTTGCTGTGTTCCAGGTGTGAAATCTTTTCCATTTTGCTGAATATGCCTTCCTTGTGGAAGGCCGGCGAGCTTCCCTAATAATATCCTTCACTCTCTGGGATAGGTTATCCTGAGGAGGAGTCATGGTATTCTCCAGGCAGTTAACTGCAAGGTTTTCAGGTTGGAGTGCAGAGTCCTGAAATTGTGCTGTGTCAGTAGGAGTGGCCATAGGGGGAGAGGCCATGGTTTCGTCTGTGACATGCTCTTTAACAGTGGGTACCAGTGCTGTCTTGGCCAGTTTGGAGCTATCAGAATTACTCTGGGCTGCTCTGTCCTGATCTTCAGTAGGACCTTGGTCATTAATGGGAGAGGTGGGAAAGCATACACTGTTAGAGCTTTCCAGCTGAAAGAGAGAGCGTCCACTTTCCATGCTTGTGGGTGGTATGTCCTTGAGCAGAATTTTTTCAGTTGATGATTGGGGGGGGGGGGGGCGAACAGATCTATTTCCGGCCTTCCCCATGATTGTGTGATGAGTAAGAAGATGTCTGGGTGCAGCATCCATTCGTGTGCATCCATGGTAGTTCTGCTTAAGCTGACTGCCAATGTATTGTCTTTCCCTGGCACGAACTGGGACTGTAGCTGTATGCTGAGTTTCAAAGCAAGTTCCCATAGATTCATTGTCAGTCTGCAAAGAGGGTAGGAATGGGTGCCTCCCTGCTTGTTTATGTACCACATAACTGTGGTGTTGTCTGTCCTTATGAGCAGGTGGCCTTGCTGAAGGAAAGGTTTGAAGGCCTCGATTGCCTGTATCACTGCCAGCATTTCCTTTTGGTTTATGTGTATGCGCAGCTCTATTTGTGACCATAGCCCTTGGATACATCTGCCCTCCATGTGTGCTCCCCAACCTTGGTCTGAAGCGTCCGTGGTGGTGGTTTGGTTGGCTCTTGGCTTGCTGAAGGGCAACCCGCTGATCGACTGGCAGGCTTGAGCCCACCACAGAAATTCCCTTTGAAGGCAAGGAATGAGTGGGATCAGGGTTTCTAAGCTGTGACTGTGCTGTGTCCATAAACTTCTTCGGTACCACTGTAATTTTCTCATATGCAGTCTTGCTTGCGGAATCAGAAGAATGCAAGATGCCATGTAACCCAGGGCCTGCAGGATTTTCCTTGCAGTCAGCTGAGTTTGTCTTGTCAGATTCTGGAAGTAAACTGGTAATTGTTTTTGTTTTTCTTCTGTGAGAAAGGCCATTTGGGTGGTTGTGTCTAGATCGGCACCCAGAAAAGTTATTCTTTGGGATGGAACCAGTCTTGATTTGTGGATGTTGACTGTATATCCCAAGGCCTGTAACAGGTGGATGGCATAGTCCAAGTCCTTTAACAAAGTTTGCTTGCTGTCCGCTTGTATTAGGCAGTCGTCCAGATATGGGTAGATTTGAATCCCCTGAAGTCTGCAGTGTGCAATTACTGATGCCAGGCATTTCGTGAATACTCTGGGCGCAGTAGATAAGCCAAAGGGTAATGCTGAGAATTGATAATGCTCTGACCCTGCAAGAAATCTGAGGTGTCTTCTGCAGCTTTGTCGAATAGGGACATGCAGGTATGCCTCCTTGAGGTCTAGTGTCACCAGCCAAGACCCCTTGCCCAGCATGGGAAGGAGTTGCTGTAGAGTCAGCATTTTGAATTTTGGCACAATGAGCTAAGTATTCAGTGCGGACAAGTCGAGAATAGGCCTCCATTGATTTTCTTTTCTTGGAACAAGGAATAATCTGGAGTAAAATCCCTGGCCTTGTTCTGAAAGAGGTACCTTTTCTATGGCTTTCATTTGCATTAAGTTGGTAATTTGCTTCAAAGCCTCTGCCCTCTGATTTGTTGGCAGGTCTGGCATGCCTTTTCTTTTTGGCAATGAGTGGAAATGGAACCTGTATCCTTTGTCTATTATTTGCAGTGTCCATGTGTCCCTTGTAATGCTGTGCCAATTTTTTGAGAATAAAGAAAGTTTTCCGCACAAAGGTGCTTCTAATTGAGCCCTGGTCGGCGGAGTCAAAATAAAGTCATTGAGTCTGTCCTGGTGTAGCAGTTGTAGTTCCTGCACTACCTCTCTGGTTGGGAGGCTGCCACTGACTGCCTCTGTAGGAGCCTCTAGCTTGCCCTCTACCTCTGGCACGCCTATTCCTGCCTCTTTGAGATCTGTCCGAGTCCGGAAAGGACCAATTCTTAGTAGGCCAATTTCTGCTGAATCTCGGTGGTTGGACTTGCAGAAAGTCTTTAACTGTTTGCACAGATTTTGCCTTTTCTTCAAATTTCTTTAAAACCTCTTGAGCCGTGGAACCAAATAATTTTTGCTTTTCCACAGGAGCATCCAAAAGCTTAGCTTTAACATAGTCTGGCAGAGATTGTTCCTTCAGCCAGGCATGCCTACGTATATAACTGCACCTGTCATAGCTGATCTACATGAAGCTTCCAATGCATCATAACCACACTGCAAGAAATGGTTACTAACCTGCTGGGAGTTATGCACCAGATCCTGAAGGGATTTGCGATCAAGGGGTTCAGAAGAGGACAGTTTCTTTTGCAATTCATCTAGTAAATACTCTTGGTACTGTATCACATGAAATTGACAATGTAATGCCCTCATGGAAAAAGTTGCAGAAGTATACACTTTCTTACCCCATCTCTCTAATGCTCTGGACTCCCTTTCAGAGGGTAGAGGATTTTTTAGCAGTGGCAGCTGCAACCCCTTTTGGGCCCTGGGAAATAGTTTCTGGATCAGCAGAGTGGGCCTTGTACAGGTGTAATGTGAGTCCGGGACCCTGTAGTACCCATCAGGTTTGGCAGGAGCCGGAGGGAGAGAGTCAGGGGCAGTACTAGCATCAGAGTACACATCATCAATGACATTCAAAACAGGAGGTATAGCCAAGGGCCTATGCAGAGGTAAATGTAAAAAGGTCCTTAATCTCTTTCTGGAATCAGAGAATTCCTGACCCTGCCATTGAAAATGTTCTCTCAGAGTGTAATGTCTCTCCAAAGGAAAACTCTTCAGGAGGGGAGGCCGAGGGAATAGATTCTTCAGCATCAGAATCCTAGTAGGCCGACTAAGCCTCCTCCTGGTGGTCTGACAGACCAGAGCCATCCGTGGACTCATCTGAGGACTGGGGATCAGAGGGCTCAACCCTGGGCCTTTTGTCTGGAGGTGGTTGAGAGCCCCTGTCCGGATGAGGTTGGGAACCTCTAATTAATGAGATCAGATCCTCTGCTAGGGTAAGAATCTGAGAGCTAGGAGAAGGTCTCTGAGAGGAAACCTTGGGAGGCAAAGCCTTAGTAAGTTTAGCAGCTTTAGCCCTAGAGAAAGCCTTAATGGACATGGAAGCAGGGGGTCTGGCTGCACCACGTGCAGGAGTAGACTTATCTAAAGGAATGGTGTCAGAAGGTTCCTGGACACCAGTTTCAGTAGGTAATTCAATGACCGACTCGGCCGGGGCCTCCAGGGCCGAGGTAGTGGGTTGTGTGGTTTCGGTAATAGGAAGTACCAAAGACTCGGTTTCAGCCGAGACCGAGACACTCGTGGCAGGCCTGACCGTGGTTTCAGCCGAAACCGCGGTCCGCGTGTGTCGGTCCTTGTCCTTCCGTTTCTTAACTAAATGCGAAGTCGGAGTCTCCGACGGCATCTTATAAGCAAAACTAGCCCCAAAAAACTCCTCTGCAAACTCCAACCGACGTCCAAGAGTTCGTCGGTTGAAGGAAGCACAGGCTGAACAGGCCGAGACGTCGTGGTCTGGGCCTAGGCAGGGGAGGCAGTAAGAGTGGAAATCCTTATGAGGTATTTGTTTCCCACAAGTTAAACAATTATTAACTTTATCTGACATCGGCTGAGGCAAGAAAGAGTCCCCAATGGGGTACTTAGCTTTTTTGAAGTCTTCGGTAGCTGAATCACAGGAGCTGGCCGACCGGCACTTGCGAACTGCTTCTGCTTCGGGCACCACGCGGCAAGAAAGACTGAGGAAGATGGCGTCGGCTGATGCTTTTATACCCCAGACACTCTGACGTCGGGGAAAGTGCGACATCAGCCGAAGCCAGACTCAGACTTTGGAATCCGGCCGACCGAAGGGCTGCCTGAGGCAGGACAACCCATATGTGATGACTGCAGATGCATCCTTGAAGGACATCAGACAATAAGAAAGTACCTTGATAATATGCATAGATTAATAAAGATTTCAATCAAGTAACATTTTGATAACTCCAGAGCAGAAAAAATGTTTAACACCATGACTTAACCAAAATAAAGTAGAAAGAAGTAGAAAGGCTTGATGCTAACCTTAGGGAGGCTATAACAAAATAACCAGAGATCCAGCAGAAGTTATTGGAGATATTCCAGAAGGTTTAAAAAAATTATATAAAGAAAAATGCAGAAATCAAGAGTGAGCACAAATGGACATACTTATGGAAGACTTAACTACATCAAGGTTAGAGGTACATGAGGCTCAGCAACCAACTAAGTTACAAGGATAGATTATACATCATCTTTTTTTATTCAGTCTTCCGGAACAGATGATACTCCCTGTGGAAATTTAGGAGTTAGGTGGGAAGAAAGTGACAAAAGTCTGGAAATTTTTGTTTAACATAATTTTAAAAGGATGGGAAACACCCATCTTGCAAGAAAGCTGTGATGGCTGTATTACCTAAAGACAGTACAGACCCATCAGTCACTGCTTTGTATAACCTCATTCTGATTTTAAACCGTAATTATGACTACACAACATTTATATGTATACCACCTAAAAGAATGGAAAGGTATTGCCAAAATTGACAGATTACTGTGGTTTTGCGTGGGGGAAGTGAACATTTGACAACATTAACAAAACAATGATTACTCACAGAGAAGCAGAATGCAAGAAAAGTACAGTTTTGTACCTACCATAAATGTAGATGTTCGAAGATCCACATTGCTGCAGTCCTTACTTATGGGTAGTCCGCTGTCCTCGGTCGGCCCGAATACCAAAGTATTAGGCTGACGTCGGTCATGGGCACCTAGATCTGACATCAGAGCGTCAGGGTATAAAGGCGCATGACCGACGTCATATCCTCAGTCTTTTCTTGCCCCAGATGTCAGAAGGCCAAACAAGAAAGGCCACAGCCAAAAACAGAATACCTCCCAAAAACAAGCCCAACAACAACCATCACCTAAAGCATAGCATCATGTGAAACTACAGTGGGGAAGGAGGAAGGGTAAATTGGACTGCAGCAATGTGGATCTTCAAACATCTACATTTATGGTAGGTACAAAACTGTACTATGTTCTTCATCTCACATTGCTGCAGTCCTTACTTATGGGTAGAATCCCAAAGCAACGGGAAAGGGAGGTTGGTAAAAATCATAGAGCATTAGGGGCTGCTAAAATGCCCTGTAAAATTGCAGTGGCAAATCCAGCCCTAGACTTAGAATAAAGAGGAAGGTGGTAATGTTTAGAAAAAATATGCACTGAACTCCAAGTAGCTGCCTCCAAAATGTCTTTTGTAGCTACCCCCCTTAGAAAGGCCGTAGAAGTAGCAGCAGCCCTAGTGGAATGAGGCCTGATTCCAGCCGGAATCTCCTTACCATGATGGGAATAACAGAAAGAAATACAAAACCCAATCCATTTAGAAATAGTTTGTTTTGAAACAGGTTTACCCTGTGAACCCAAAGCAAAAGAAACAAACAACTGCTGAGACTGTCTGAACTCCCTGGTTCTGCTCAAATAATAACGCAACTGTCTGTGAATATCCAAAGTATGCAAAATTTTCTCCCCTTTATTTTGGGGTTTGCATAAAAAGTAGGCAAATGAATAGTTTGGTTTAAGGCCACACTAGAAACCACTTTAGGCATAAAGGAAGGATTAGTACGCAAAGATACCCTATCCTTATGAAAAATCAGGAAAGGCTCCACTGCCATGAGGGCCTGTAATTCAGAAACCCTTCTTGCAGAGGTAATGGCCAACAAAAAAGCAGTTTTCCATGACAAATACTTTAACTCGGCAGTAGCTGCAGGCTCAAAAGGTTGTAGAGTAAGTTTTCCAACACAACATTGAGATCCCAAGCAGGAGTAGGAGCTCTACGTGGGGGTCTTATATTCTTTGCCCCTCTAAGAAATTGCTTAAACAAAGGATGAGAGAATAAAGGAGGGTCACAATCATAGTGAGCAGAAATGGCTGCAGTATGGACCTTTATCGAGGAGAAAGACAAACCCTTGTCCAATAACTCAGTAAGATATTGAAGAGCAACACTTAAATCAGGTTTGGAGACATCAAAGTCCTTTTCTTTGCTCCAAATAAAAATCTCCTCCATTTATCAGAGTAAACTTTCCTGGTACTAGGCCTCCTGGCCTCCAAAATAACATTCAAAACTTGTTGTGGAAGCTGAGACCCTCCAGAGTCTAAAACAGAATATGCCAGGCTGTTAGATGCAGAGACTGAATCTTGACATTGAGGAAGTGACTGTCCTCTTGTGACAAAAGGTGCGGAATCAAAGGCAGAGGCCATGGAGGTTCTCGTGCTAAACTCCTCAGTAGTGGGTACCAGTGTTGTCGAGGCCAATCCGGTGCTATCAAAATCATGGTTGGCTTGTCTTGTCTGGCCTTCAAAAGTACCTTGGGAAGAAGAGGCAGAGGTGGAAAGGCATATACATGCAGATTGTTCCAACTGAATGATAGAGCGCCCACCTTCCAAGCTGTGTGATGAAACATTTTTGTGCAAAACTTTGGCAACTGGTAATTTAGTGGAGAAGCGAACAGATCTAGGTCTGGAGTTCCCCATAACACTGTCAACTGTTGGAATACATGAGGATCCAATTTCCACTCGTGAGGATCCACTATTTGTCTGCTCAAGACATCTGCTAAGGAGTTCTGTGCTCCTGGTAGAAACCTTGCCTGAAGATTGAGGTGTAGATTGAGAGCAGTTTCCCACAGAATCATCGCTTGCCTGCAAAGAGGGTAAGAATGGGTTCCCCCTGCTTGTTGATGTACCACATGACAGTAGTGTTGTCTGTTTGAATCAACACCTGCCCTGGGTGAAGTAAATCTTTGAAAGCCATCAATGCAAACTGGATTGCTAACATTTCCTTCAAGTTGATATGCAAATGTTGGAGTTTGACAGGCCACGTGTTTTGCACCCTTTTACATCGAGGTGTGCACCCCAAGCCTTGTCCGAGGCATCTGTCGTTAGAATCTGACTCGCCTCTGGCCGGGTCACAGAGAGTCCCTTGTTTAGGTGACATTCCTGAGCCCACCACAAAAACTCCTTCTGAATGCAAGGTATTATTTGAATGACAGTGTCTAGATCTTGGCAGTGCTGTGTCCATACATTTTGAGATACCATTGAAGCTTCCTCATATGCAATTTGGCATTGGGAAGCACTAGAATACAAGATGCCATGAACCCCAAGGCTTGAAGGACTGTCCTTGCAGTCAGCCTGGACCGTAGAGACATTTGATGGAAATAAAGAGAAAGGCTTCTTTGTTTGTCTGGGGTCAAAAAGGCCATCTGGGAAGCTGTATTCAGTCTCACACCCAGAAAGCACATGTCCTGAGAGGGTACTAGACTGGACTTTGTTTCGTTCACAGAATACCCTAGGCATCTTAACACTGCCATCACATACTGTAGATGATGAAGAAGTTCGTCCTTTTCTTGTGCAATAATCAGGCAATCGTCCAAATAAGGATAAATCTGTATTCCTCTTAGTCTGAAAAATGCTATCACTGGAGCCAGAATCTTTGTGAACACTCTGGGCGCAGTAGATAAGCCAAAGGGCAATGCAGAGAACTGATAATGTAAATTTCCAGCCCGAAAACGCAGGTACCTCTCCTGCAACTGGGCCTGATAGGAACATGCAGGTAAGCCTCTTTGAGATCCAGAGTAACCATCCAGTGATCTTTTCCCAACAGAGGTAAAAGTTGTTGTAAAGTCAGCATCTTAAACTTTGGAATGTCCAGGTAAGTGTTGAGGATAGATAAATCCAAAATTGGTCTCCACGTGTTCCCTTTCTTTGGAACTAGAAACAGGCGAGAATAAAATCCTAGGCCCACTTCTGACAGAGGAACTGGCTGTATAGCTCCTATTTGAAGAAGTAAAGAAATTTGTCTGTGAGCCTCTATCCTTTGCCGAGGAGGGACGCCTGGCATGCCTTTGAAAGGAGGCATGGTATGGAAATAGAACTTGTAACCTCGGTTTATAATGTCCAATACCCATTTGTCCTGGGTGACTAAATGCCAATTTTGCTTGAAAAGAGCCAACTTTCCTCCCAAAGGAGCTGCCAGGCAAGAAGAATCTGGCAGCTGAAAATGCAGGTCATTGGGCCTGTTTACGAAAGGACTGGCCCCTGCCCTCACCAGCAGATTGAGCAGGCGAACTCCATTGTCTCGGCCTGAAGGTACCCTGAGCTCTGCCCCTACCACGCCTAGATCTACCCCTAGACTGAGAATCAGAAGAAGGGTACGTCCACCCCTTAGTAGGCCAATTTCTACTAAACTTTGGAGGTTGTACCTGCAAAAAATCTTTAACAGTCTACATAGACTTAGCCTTGTCTTCCATTTTCTTTAAGACTGACTCCACAGGAGGACCAAACAAAACTTCAGATTGTAAAGGGCATCCAGAATTCTAGACTTAACATACTCAGACAAATTCTGATCCTTAACCCAGGCGTGCGCCCGAATAACTGAACCAGTGGCAGCCACCCTAGAAGAAGCCTGTAAAGCATCAAAACCACATTGCAAAGAGTGCTTACCCACCTGTTCAGAAACATGCACTATATCCTGCAATTCTTTACACTCTATGCCCTCTGCCAAAGCATCCACTTTAGATCTTAGCTGAGAAAGGAGGAAATTCTGATACTTCAACATATGAAACTGGCAGTTCAAAGCTCTCATTGCTAAAGTAGAAGAGGTATATACCTTCTTACCCCATCTATCCAAAGCTCTAGCTTCCTTATCCAGAGGAACCGGATTCTTAACAACAGAGGCTCTAACACCCTTAGGCCCCTGACTAATAGTTTCTGGGTCCGCCCTAGGACTCTTATAAAGATATTTATGAGCCTCAGGCACCCTGTAATACCTGTCCGGTTTAACTGGAGCAGGAGGCACAGAATCTGGATTAAGGGAAGCTCGAGAAAACATCTGAAACAACATCCAAAACCGGAGGTATAGCTAAGGGTCTATGCTGTGGTAAAACAAGAACTCCCTAAGTCTCTTCCGTGAATCAGAGTAATCCTGTCCTTCCCACTTAAAATGCTCCCTCATGGAATGCAGAGTTTCTGAAAATGAAAAATCCTCTGGAGGAGAAGCAGAAGGAGTGGAATCCTCTGCATCAGAATCAGAATAAGGAGGGAAATCTTGAATGTCTTCAGCAGAAGATTCTGAATCATCTGAGGCCTGCTCCAAACTTTCCAACTCTGGCTCCATCCTGGGCCTCTTATCAGGAGGGGGCATAGAACCTCTAATTAAAGTAATCAAATCCTCTGCCATGTTAAGCATGTGCTTTTAGGCACAGACCCTGAAGAACCAGAACTGACACCAGAGGAAGGCAAAACAGACCTGCCCTTAGAAGGAGCCTTAGAAACAGTAACAGAAGGCCTAACCACCTTAGGCATAGAAGGGAGAATAGTAACCTGAGAGGCCCCTTCAGCCTGACCTGCCTCCTGAGAGGCCACATCATGTAAAATCAAAGTTTCCCCCTGGGACTCTACAGAAACTTCAGCCGGATCCACCTGTTCAGCTGTAGCTTCTAAAGATCCGGCGTCCGTAACGGACGAATCATCCTGCCTAGGCTTTAAAGATTTGTCTTTGCGCTTCTTAGTAGAAGCAGGCGCCGGAACATCCGACGGCATATTATAATTACACCTCTTGCCAAAGACTAACCTAGCGCAATCTAACCTCCGTTTTATAGTGCGCTTATTAAACCTAGCACAAAACCGACACCCAACTACGTCGTGCTCCGGTCCCAAACAAGGAATACAAAGCGAGTGGTAAACCCTATGCGGTATCTGTTTCCCACAAGAAATACAATTATTCACTTTTTCTGACATCCGGTAAGTAACTGAGGCAAGAAAAAACAAAAATATTCCCCAACAGGGTACTTAGCCCAACTTGGTATCGGTCTGAAACTCCGAAAACGAAAAATTTCAGAACGCCGAACGGCACTTGCAACGCTGCTTCTGCATCGGACCATGCGGCAAAAAAGACTGAGGATATGACGTCGGTCATGCGCCTTTATACCCTGACGCTCTGATGTCAGATCTAGGCGCCCATGACCGACGTCAGCCTAATACTTTGGTATTCGGGCCGACCGAGGACAGCGGACTACCCATAAGTAAGGACTGCAGCAATGTGAGATGAAGAACATCTATTGCTGTTGATGAGTTTTGATGTACAAAAAGCATTCCACAGAGTGAGATGGGGTTTTATGAGTAAGGTGTAGAAGAATTTGCATTCCCTGATACAACAAAATTAATTAGGAGGACGTGAAGGATCGAAGGCAAGAATTAAACGAGAGGGGCTTCTCTCAGATAAGTTGTGTTTGAGCAGTAGAACTAAGCAGGGGTGGGTCCTCTTTTACCTTGATTATCTGCTATATATTTAGAGCAATTGGAAAAGAAATTTAAGGATGCAGAACTGCAAATATATAATTCGTATGGTAATGAAAAAACTTGGCTTTATTTGCAGATAATCTTTTGTACCAGTAAATCTGGAAAAGGACATCTCAGTGTTGTGGAACATTTCTTTCCAGGACATAAAATTAAACCTATAACAAATCTACAGCAGTAAACTATATACCCCCGCACAAACTGGTTCAGCAATACTCATTATTTCTTCTGTTATGGCAGCTAAGGCTAAGTGGAGAGAGACTAAATAGATAATACAAAAACTGAGAAAATGGAAGCTCTTCTTTACAGATATGGATATTAAGATACAAGCAATGAAATGTTTTAGCCATATTAGCTTTATCAGGCATATGTAAGCCGCAGTGGTACAGCGGTAGCATTGTTACCTCACAGCAAGTTCTCCAGTTCGATTCTCAGCTTGGCTTGGGAGTGCCTTCTGTGTGGAGTCTGCATGTCCTCCCCACTGTTGGGTAGCGTTCGAAAGACATGCGTGCGTACATGGGCATGCCTTCTTGAAGGTTGGGCGTTGAGCTGGCACCTCAGCGTTTTGTAAAAAATCTGCCAATCATTAGCGGTCCGGAGTTCTGCTGTGGCGACCCCTTACCAGGAAAAAGCCGAAAAACAAACAACAACACGGGAGATAGGCATATTTTTATTAACTAAAACTGTTGACAAAGTTGAAGTATTTCATCTTGGAGGGGAAGAGGGCAAGGGTCAAGTGGCATGAGCTGACCCTTCCAATATAATAAAGCTGTTTCAGATTACCTGAGTTGAAGGGATATTTAAGAGCTACATAACACTCGTATACTAACACAAGCAGACAGATGTAATTCAAAGTGGAAAGAGATGATGACTAAATGGGTGAAATTCAAGAAATGAGTGAGCGATTTTGGATGCAGATCCTTAAGCAGAAAAACAATTTTACAGAATATTATACTCAATTATCCGAAAGTATTCTGCGAATAAGTTACATAAGACTGGAGAAAGGAGATTTTGCCAACAGGAATGACTGCAATTAGGAGTACACAAAGTAGGCAAGAGGGGGCTGGAATTTACTGGAGAAAATTAGCAAAGAAACCAAGGTATCTGGTGCAAATAACTACAAAAGAAAATGTAATAATGTGGGATGAGGCCAAGAAGACATGGACTGCAGGCTAGAGACTTGCCTTTCCTAGCAAGGAATGAAAACGTATATGTAAACAGGAAGGGCTGGGGAAATCCCAAGCCAAAGGACCTGCACTGGAAGAGTTTTGAGATGAATCTAGAACAGAAGCTGTTGTTAACAATAGAAATAATATAAAATATAAAACAATAATAACAAATAATATAAAACATTGTATGATAAGTATAAGAATCAGAGAAAATTAGAAAAGATTGGGAACTGAGACTGGAAAATACATTTACAAGAGAAAGTACAGTTGTGTACACTTACCATAAATGTAGATGTTCGGGTGTATTCACTGTTGAGTTATTACAATTGGGTTATCTGCTTGCAGTAGCCCTCAGTCGGCCTGATTAACAAAGTCTTGGGTCCTGCGTCGGATGCTGTCCCTTCTTCCATGACGTCAGGTCGTCAGGGGTATAAAACATGCAGAAGACACCATTAAATCAGTTTTTCTTGTCCCAGATGTCAGGTGCCCCCCCTAATGGGAAGCAATTAAATCTATATACCTCCAACAAAAAAGCAAATACACCAAAAAGCTTTTTGAGCATAGTAAGGCAGAGTAGAGGTATAGCTAAAAGAAGAAAGGGGGCTGGAGGGAGGGTAACCAGGACTGCAACAGTGAATACACTAACATCTACATTTATGGCAAGTGTACACAAAGTACAGTTGTGTACTTACCATAAATGTAGATGTTCGAGTGTATTCACTGTTGCAGTCATTACAATTAGGTTATCCTGCTGGCAGGCTACCAGCAGTTGGCCTGAATTCCAAAGTCTAGGTCCGGCGTCGGTTGCTGTCGCCTTCTCCCTGATGTCAGTGAGCCAGAGGTATAAAAGTTGCAGCCGATGCCATTTTCTTCAGTTTTTCTTGCCCCAGATGTCAGGTGCCCCCAAAAGGGTAGGCTAAAAATGTCAATAAAGCATGCACCAAGGTAAATTTTTCCTTCATCTACAAGCAAATACACCACATAGGTTGTATAGAATAGAGAAGTACAGATAAGTTCCAGCAAAGATAAGGGGGATGGTGGGAGGGTAACCTGGACTGCAACAGTGAATACACTCGAACATCTACATTTATGATAAGTACACAACTGTACTATGTTCATCATGTTTCACTGTTGCAGTCATTACAATTGGGTTGAATCCTAAATCTATGGTTGGGAGGCTGGAGCTAAATAGGATTAGGAGCGGCTATGAGGCCCTGCAGAACGGCAGTAGCAAAGACTGCCCTGGATTTAGAGTAGAGTGGTAAGTGATAGTGCTTTGTAAAAGTGTGCACTGAACTCCAGGTTGCAGCCTCTAAAATGTTTTTGGTTGGTACGCCTCTGAGGAAGGCTGCTGAAGTGGCTGCTGCTCTGGTTGAATGTGGCCTAATGCCCTTAGGCACTGATTTGCCATGTTGTGAATAGCAGAAACAAAAGTAGTGGCCTATCCACTTTGAAATAGTCTGCTTTGAGATGGCCTTTCCTTGTGATCCTGCAGCATATGCCACTAGTAATTGCTCAGTCTTTCTGAAAGCTTTGGTTCTGTCCAAGTAGAAGCGCAGCTGTCTGTGTATGTCCAAAGAATGCAGAAGTCTCTCACCCTTATTCTGTGGGTTTCGGTAAAAGGTGGGTAAATGAACAGTTTGGTTAAGGGCCACACTGGACACTACCTTAGGCATAAATGTCAGGTTTGTCCTCAGGGAAACCCTATCTGGATGGAAAATGATAAAAGGTTCCACAGCCATGAGTGCCCGTAGCTCTGAGACTTGTCTTGCAGGGGTTATTGCTAGGAGCAGAGCTGTTTTTCATGATAAAAATTTTAGATCGGCTGTAGCGGCTGGCTCAAAAGGAGGCAGGCTGAGTTTTTCCAAGACATAATTGAGGTCCCATGCAGGTATTGGTGATCTCCTTGGAGGCCTTAAGTTTTTGGCTCCTCTGAGGTACTGCCTTAATAAAGGATGAGAAAAAATAGGTGGCTCTGTATTGTAATGAGTTGAAATGGCAGAGGCATGAATCTTAATTGATGAAAAGGATAGGCCTTTGTCCAGCATTTCAGTTAAATATTGCAAAATCTGAGGAATATTTGGTACAGTCGTGTCAATCCCCTTGTGCCTGGTTCCAAGCACAGAATCTCTTCCATTTTTCAGCATAAGATTTTCTGGTACTAGGCCTCCTGGCGTCCAAAATAACATCCATCACCGCTTTAAAGAGAGGTGTGTTTTGAATGACTACATTATCCGCCATGCTGCCAGATTTAAGGTCTTGAGTTGGCTGTGCAGGATTCTGACTGTCGTGTTGGGACAGTAACTGAGGAATTTGAGGTAATGTCCAGGCTGGGTATTGAGACGAGTTCCTTAGGATTGTGTACCAGTGCTTGCGGGGCCAGTCTGGTGCAATCAGCATAATTTTGGGCTTCTCTTGTCTGACTTTTAGGAGGACCTTGGAGAGGAGAGGCAGTGGAGGAAAGGCATATACTGTTAAGTTTTTCCAGCTGAAAGATAGAGCACCCACTTTCCATGCTTGCTTGTTTAAGTCCTTGTGCAGAATCTCTGTAGTTGGCAGTTGAGGGGAAGCAACTAAATCTATGTTCGGGCATCCGCAATTCCTTGTTATCATGCTAAAGACTTGTGGATCCATGAGGTTTCTGCTTAGTTCATCTGCCAGAGTATTTATCTTTCCTGGCAGGAATTGTGCCTGCAGATGTACTTGGTAAGTCAATGCTGTGTCCCACAAAGTCATGGCTAGTCTGCATAGGGGATAGGAATGAGCGTCTCCCTGCTTGTTTATGTAACACATGACACTAGTATTGTCCGTCTTCATCAGTAGTTGTCCCGGATGAAGTAGATCCTTGAAGGCTGTCAGGGCATTCTGAACAGCTGGTATCTCTTTTTGGTTGATATGTAGATGCATTTGGCTTGCGGACCATGTGCCCTGAACACATCTTCCTGCCATGTGGGCCCCCCAGGCATAATCTGATGCATCTGTTGTTAATATCTGCCTGGCTGTGGGTAAAGCAAATGGCTGCCCCTTGTTGTGGTGACAGGTCTTTGCCCACCATCGAAACTCCTGTTGCAGGCAGGGAATTAGGGTAATTATTGTTTCCAGGCTGTGGCAATGTTGAGTCCAAACACTTAAGATACCATTGAAGTTTCCTCATATGCAGTCTTGCATATGGAATTAGCAGAATGCAGGATGCCATGAAGCCCAAAGCCTGCAGAATTTTTCTTGCAGATAACTGGGTCTTTGTTGCCAACATTTTGAAATAAGTAGCGAGTTGCTTTTGTTTGTCTGGCATGAGATAAGCCATCTGGGCAGTTGTATTTAAGCTTGCACCCAGGAATATTATCTCGAGAGGGTACTAGTTTTGATTTCTTTTTGTTTACTGTGTACCATAGGCATGTTAGTAATCTTTTTACAAACACCAGATGCTGTAGTAGAATGTCCTTGTTCTCTGCTTGAAAAAGGCAGTCGTCCAAGTAAGGATATATTTGTATTCCTCTGTCTGCAAAATGCAATTACTGGTGCCAGGCATTTTTGTGAAGACCCTGGGCACAGTAGATAAGCCAAAGGGCAGTGCAGAGAATTGGTAGTGCATTGAGCCAGCTATGAATCTGAGGTATCTTCTACATGATTGTCTGATTGGGACATGCAGGTATGCCTCTTTTAGGTCTAAAGTCACAAGCCAAGCCTTCTTGCTCAGCATGGGCAGAAGCTGCTGCAGAGTCAACATTCTGAATCTTGGAATATCCAGATATGCGTTTAGAATAGATAGGTCCAGTATTGGTCTCCAGGCTTTGTCCTTTCTGGGCACCAAGAACAGTAGAGTAAAATCCTTGTCCCTGCTCTCGCTGTGGTACTTGATGAATGTCCCTCATGTCCATGAGGAATGACACTTGCTTTTGTGCCTCTGCCCATTGATTTTTTGGCAGGTCTGGCAAACAGTTTGCCCTTGGCAGGGTGTGAAAGTGAAACCTGTAGTCTTGTGACACTATATCCAAGACCCATTTGTCCTGGGTTATTACTTGCCAATTGTGAGAAAAAAGTGCTAGTTTTCCCCCTAAAGGTGCTGCCAGAAGATAAGTGCTTGGCGCAGGCAGGGGGAAGTCATTGGGACCGTTTCCTGTATGGCTGTGATTTGTCTTCTCTGCTTTTGGAGGTAGAAGTACCCCATTGTTTAGACCTGTATGAGCCTTGGGGCTGAGATCTGCCTCTAGGGCATCTGCCTCTTTGTGGCCTGTCTTGACACTGGAAAGGACCAATTCTTTGTAGGCCAGTGCCTGCTAAATCTTGGAGGCTGTTAAATCCTTGACTGTTTGCATAGATTTAGCTTTGTCTTCCATTTTCTTCAATACCTCTTCTGCTTTAACACCAAACAAGGGATCATGCTGTAATGGTGCATCTAATAATTTTGCTTTGACATGATCAGGCAGATTCTGTTCCTTTAACCAAGCATGCCTCCTAATGACAGAACCCGTAACAGCGGCCCTGCAGGAGACCTCCAGAGAATCAAAACCACATTGCAAAGTATGCTTTGCTGCATGCAATAAATTCTGCATTTCTTTGTTTTCTGCAGATTCAGAATTTATCAACATTTTCTGTTTAAGCAGTGACATATGTTGCTGATATTTAAGCTTATGAAACTGACAATTTAAAGCCCTTATAGCCAGGGTACCAAAAGTGTAAATCTTTTTTCCCCATCTGTCCAATGCCCTAGAATCCCTGTCAGAGGGGATAGGATTTTTTGCAGTGGAAGCCTTGACCCCTTTGGGACCCTGAGAGATGGTTTCTGGGTCAGCAGCAGGGTTCTTAAAAATAAATTTATGTGAATTAGAACCCTGTAGTATCCGTCTGGCTTAACAGGAGCTGGAGGTAGAGAGTCAGGAGTCGCACTTGACTCTGAAAATACATCATCTACAATGTCTAACACAGGTGGAATAGCTAGAGGCCTGTGTGGAGGTAATAAAAGGAAGTCTCTGAGCCTTTTCTTAGATTCTGAAAAATCTTGGCTCTCCCAGTGGAAGTGTTCCCTCATGGTATGCAAGGTTTCCCCAACAGAGTAGTCCTCAGGAGGAGAAGCTGAGGGAATGGACTCTTCAGCATCAGAATCCGCATTGGGGGGGGGGGGGAGAATATTCCTGATCAGAAGAGGAATCAGAAGAAATGGAAACCTGATCTGAAGATTCATAGTCTGTCTCTTGCCTAGGCCTCTTATCAGGAGGGGGATGGGAACCCCTGATCAAGGTAATTAGGTCTTCAGCCATTTTGAGCATCTGCTTTTTAGACATGGAGACCTGTCCATGGGGCTGTTGTACTTGTTTCTTTGTCTTTAGAGGTGCTTTAGTGTTTGCCTTTGAAGCTGCAGTCATTTTAACATACAACTGTGTAGGCCTGAAAAAGTACAGTTTTGTACCTACCATAAATGTAGATGTCCGATAGATATGCAACTGCAGTCATAACATATGGGTTGTCCTGCCTCAGGCAGCCCTCGGTCGGCCGGATTCCAAAGTCTGGGTCCGACGTCGGCTGATGTCGCATTTCTCTCCGACGTCAGAGCGGCTGGAGTACATAAGCATCAGCCGACGCCATCTTCTTCAGTGTTTCTTGCCCCAGATGCCAGGTGCCCTCCAAGGAACGCTGTAATCAAATTGGAAGATAAAACAGGTTTCCAGACAAATAAGTAAGCAATAAACAGATACACCATAACAGATATCCCCAGCTAAGGATGACAGGGATAGGAGTGGACCCAAAGGAGTGGACCCAAAGGATAGAGGGGAAGGAGGGAGGTAAAACCGACTGCAGTTGCATATCTATCGGACATCTACATTTATGGTAGGTATAAAACTGTACTATGTCCTTCAAGAATGCAACTGCAGTCATAACATATGGGTTGAATACCATAGCTTAGCAGGGGGAGGTGGAATGCTCTAAGAAAAGGATGGTGTAGCTATCAATCCCTGCAGGACTGCCGAAGCAAAGCCTGCTCTGGATCTGGAATATAAAGGAAGGTTGTAGTGTTTGGAAAATGTATGCACGGAGCTCCATGTAGCAGCTTCTAGAATGTCTTTTGTAGGCACCCCTCTTAAGAATGCTGTAGAGGTGGCTGTAGCTCTGGTGGAGTGTGGTCTGACATTGGCTGGCACACACTTTCCATGGAAGGAATAACAGAATCTGATGCAATGTCCAATCCATTTTGAAATTGTCTGTTTTGAAATTGCTTTTCCTTGTACTCCAGGGGCATAAGCTACAAAAAGCTGATTAGACTTCCTACTGGTCTTGGTTCTGTCCAGGTAGTAGTGAAGTTGTCTGTGAATGTCCAAGGTATGCAACAGTCTTTCCCCTTTGTTTTCAGGATTGGGAAAGAAGGTAGGCAGGTGAATTGCTTGAAAGAAGGTAGGCAGGTAAACAGCTTGATTTAAAGAGACCCTAGATACCACTTTTGGGAGAAAGGTAGGGTTGGTTCATAAGGAGACCCTGTCTCTGTGACAGGTGATGAACGGTGGTATAGCCATTAGGGCCTGTAATTCCGAAACCCTTCTTGCTGAGGTAATGGCCAACAGGAAAGCTGTCTTCCAGGAAAAAATTGTAAATCCACAGAAGCTGCTGGCTCAAAGGGGGGTAGAGTCAAGTTTTCTAGGACAAAGTTGAGGTCCCAAGCTGGTACTGGTGCCTTTCTTGGGGGCTTTATATTCTTGATTCCTCTAAGAAATTGCCTTAACAAAGGATGTGAGAACACAGGTGGATCAGTGTTGTATCTAGCTGAGATAGCTGAAGCATGTATTTTTATAGAGGAGTATGAGAGTCCATTATGTAGCATATCTGCCAAATATTCCAGGATGAGTGGGATACTCAAAAGTGATGCATCATGGCCCTTGGTGGTATTCCAAATGCAGAATCTCTTCCATTTGGCTGAGTAAACCTTTCTGGTGGATGGCCTGTGGGCTTCAGTCAGTATCCGCTGAACTTCCTTGGAAAGAGGTAGGTTGAGGTTACTCATGGGATCTCCCAAGCTGTTAGCTGTAGCGTCTGGATGTTGGGATGAACTGTCCTGAAGTTGTGTTGAGTCAAAAGTTGGGGCCATTGGGGGAGGGCCCACGTTTTGTTGTGACATATGCTCCGTAGTAGTGGGTACCAATGTTGCCTTGGCCAGTCGGGAGCTATTAGGATCCCCTTGGGCTGCTCTGCTTTGATCTTTAGTAACACTGTGGTCATCAGTGGCAGAGGTGGAAATCCATAGATTTTTAGGGAGCTCCAGTTGAATGAGAGAGCATCTGTTTTCCATGCTTGTGGATGATATGTCCTTGAACAGAACTTTTGTAAGTGATGATTGAGGTGGGAGGCAAATAGGTCTACGTCCGGCCTGCCCCATGTCGAAGTGAGTCGTATAAAGATTTCTGGATGTAACCTCCATTCGTGGGGGTCTAGGAAATTCCTGCTTAGACTGTCCGCCAGAACATTGTCTTTGCCTGGAACAAACTGGGATTGCAACTGTATGTTTAGGCTCAGTGATTTTTCCCAAAGATTCATTGTCAGTCGGCAAAGGGGGTACGAATGAGTGCCCCCCTGCTTGTTTATGTACCACATCACAGTGGTGTTGTCTGTCCGTATTAGTAGGTGGCCTGGTTGTAGTTGTTGTCCGAAGGCCTTGATGGCATGCATTACTGCCAGCATTTCTTTTTGGTTGATATGCAGATGTGTTTCCTTTGGAGACCATTGTCCTCGAATACATCTGCCCTCCATGTGCGCCCCCCATCCAAGGTCTGAGGCGTCTGTGGTCATGGTCTGTGTTATCTGAGGTTTTTTGAATGACATACCTGTGTTTGACTGGCTTACTGAGGCCCACCACAGAAATTCCTTTTGAAGACATGGAATGAGCGGTATGGTTGCTTCTAGGTTGTTGCTGTGTTGAGACCATAAGCTTTTTAGGTACCATTGAAGCTTTCTCATGTGTAGTCTTGCTAGTGGAACCAGGAGAATGCAGGATGTCATATAACACAGGGCCTGTAGGAATCTCCTTGCAGTCATTTGGGTGAGCTTTGCTAAACTTTTGAAGTAATGAGTTAACTTCTTTTGCTTGTCTTCTGTCAGGTAGGCCATTTGAGAGGCTGTGTCTAGTTTGGCTCCTAAGAAGGTAATTTGCTGGGATGGCTGAAGTCTTGACTTTTGAAAGTTGACTGTGTATCCCAGAGCCTGTAGTAACTGTATGACATAATTCAAGTTTTTTGTCAAAGTTAGTTTGTCGTCCGCTTGTATGAGGCAATCGTCCAGGTACGGGTAGATTTGAATCCCCTGGAGCCTGCAATGAGCAATTACTGAAGCCAGGCATTTCGTGAATACTCTGGGCGCAGTAGATAAGCCAAATGGCAATGCTGAGAATTGATAATGCTCTGGCCCTGCAAGAAATCTGAGGTATCTTCTGCAGCTGTGTCTAATAGGCACATGCAGGTATGCCTCCTTGAGGTCCAGAGTAATCAGCCAAGACCCCTTGCCCAGCATGGGAAGGAGTTGCTGTAGAGTCAGCATTTTGAACTTTGGTACTATGAGAAAAGTGTTTAAAGCGGACAAGTCCAGAATTGGTCTCCATTGAGTTTCTTTTCTTGGAACAAGGAACAGTCTTGAGTAAAACCCCTGACCTTGTTCTTGTTGTGGAACTTTTTCTATTGCTTTGATCTGAGCAAGCAGAGAAATTTGCTTGATAGCCTCTGCCCTCTGATTTTGTGGAAGGTTTGGCATGGCCAGTTTTCTTGGCAAGGTATGAAAATGGAACCTGTAACCGTGGTCTATAATGTCCAAAATCCATTTGTCCTTTGTCAGTTTGTGCCAATTTTTTGTAAACAGAGATAATTTTCCGCGCAAAGGAGCTTCTGCTTGCTCCTTGGTCAGCGGAACTAGAGGAAAGTCATTGAGATTGTCCCTGTGGGGCGGGAGAAACCCGTGTCACTTCTTTGGTTTGCTGGTTGCCATTGTTGTCCCCTGTAGGATCCTCTGTATTGGCCTCTTCCTCGGGCACGCCTGTTTTTGCCCCTTTGAAATCTTTCAGGATTAGGAAAGGACCAGTTTTTAGAAGGCCAGTTCCTGCTGAATCTGGGTGGCTGAACCTGGAGGAAATCTTTGACTGTCTGAACTGACTTGGCTTTTTCCTCAATGGACTTTAACACATCTTTAGCATAAGCACCAAAAAGCTTGTTCTTTTCCAAGGATGCATCAAGAAGCTTTGCCTTAACATGATCTGGTAAAGGTTGATCTTTTAACCATGCATGTCTACGAATGACTGCCCCTGTCATAGCTGCCCTACATGAAGCTTCCAATGCATCATATCCACACTGTAGAAAATGATTGCTAACTTGCTGAGAATTGTGTACAGCCTCCTGCAAAGACTTCCTATCTAAAGGTTCAGGGGAGGCCAATCTTTTCTGTAAATCATCTAACAGGAAATCCTGATATTGAAACATGTGAAAGACAATTGAGAGCTCTCATAGATAAAGTAGTGGAGGTGTAGACCTTCTTCCCCCATCTCTCTAAGGACCTTGCTTCCCTGTCGGAGGGCAAAGGGTTTTTGGAGGTGGTAGCTGAAACCCCTTTAGGCCCCTGGGAAATTGTTTCTAAATCAACTGCATGGGCCCTAAAGAAATGAGAATGGGTTTCTGGGACCCTATAGTATCTGTCAGGCTTGACAGGAGCAGGAGGAAGAGTATCAGGGGTAACACTAGAGTCAGAGTATAAATCATCCAAAACATCAAGCACAGGAGGTATAGCTAAGGGTCTGTGTTGGGGCTTTTTAAGGAAGGTTCGAAGGCGCTTTCTGGAATCTGAGTATTCCTGGCCTTGCCACTTAAAATGCTCCCTCATGGAATGCAGAACTTCCCCAAAGGACATATCCTCAGGAGGAGAAGTCGAGGGAATGGAGTCCTCTGCATCTGAATCCTCATAGGTCTGGAAGGGCTCTTCCTGGCTTTCGGAATGAACAGAGTCCTCAGAATCTTCATCTGTGGGAAGGGGGTCAGAGGGTTCAACCCTGGGCCTCTTATTAGGAGGAGGCTGGGATCCTCTCTCAGGATGGGCCTAGGAACCTCTGATCAGGGAAATTAAATCTGCGGCGATAGCCATGATTTGAGTTTCAGGAGTAGGCTGAGGTAAGGCTTTAGCAGAAAGATGCTTGGACTTGCTGGCTGCTTTGGCACGTGTGTAGGCCTTGATAGACATGGACATGGAAGGCCTAACCGCTCCACGTGCAGGAGTGACCTTATCAACAGCAATGGTCTCGGGCATGTCATCTGTTTCAGTATCCGGAGGAAGTCAATAACTGGCGTCGGAGTGGCCTCCGGTATCGGAGGTATCGGTAATGCGGTGTCTTCGGTTTGGAGCGGTGGAATAACTGCCCCAGAGGGAACCAGAGCACTCGTGGTTAGTTTTGGCGTGGTGTCGGTGGAAGACGCGGGCCGAGGATGTCGGTCCCGGTCTTTTAGTTTCTTAGGAGTCTGCGTTGTCGGAAGTTCCGACGGCATTGTATAATCAAATTTATCGCCGAAAAAGTCTTCAGCGAACTCCGCCCGGCGCCTGAGAGTGCGCTTGTTGAAGCGAGCACTAGCGGCACAGGCCGAGACGTCGTGGTCTGGGCCAAGGCAAGGGAGGTAGTAAGAGTGGAAATCCTTATGAGGTATTTGTTTACCACAAGACAAACAATTATTTACTGTTTCAGTAATTTCTGACATCGGCTGAGGCAAGAAAAGGTCCCCAACGGGGTATTTAGCTTTTTTGATGACTTCAGATTCGAAGAATACAGGAGCTGACCGACCGGCACTTGCGAACTGCTTCTGCTTCGGGCACCGCGCGGCAAGAAAGACTGAAGAAGATGGCGTCGGCTGATGCTTATGTACTCCAGCCGCTCTGACGTCGGAGAGAAATGCGCCATCAGCCGATGTCGGACCCAGACTTTGGAATCCGGCTGACTGAGGGCTGCCTGAGGCAGGACAACCCATATGTTATGACTGCAGTTGCATTCTTGAAGGACATCCTATAGTATATGCAGGACGCCATGAACCCCAAGGCCTGCAGAATGTTTCTTGCAGGGAGTTGGGTTTTTGTTGCCATCAATTGAAAGTACTGAGTCAGTTGTCTTTGCTTATCTGGCGTGAGATAAGCCATCTGGGCCATTGTATTTAAGCTGGCACCCAGGAATATTATCTCTTGTGAGGGCACTAGTTTTGACTTCTTTTCGTTTACTGTGTTACCCTAGGCAAATTAGCAATCTTTTTACAAATGCCAGATGCTTTAGAAGAATGTCCTTGCTCTCTGCTTGAATAAGACAGTCATCCAAGTAGGGATATATTTGAATTCCTTTTTGTCTGCAAAATGCAATTACTGGTGCCAGGCATTTTGTGTAGACCCTGGGCACAGTAGATAAGCCAAAGGGCAGTGCAGAGAATTGGTAATGCATTGTGCCAGCTATGAATCTGAGGCATCTTCTGCAATTTTGTCTGATTGGGACATGCAGGTATGTGTCTTTGAGGTCCAAGGTAACAAGCCAAGCCTTCTGGCCCAGCATGGGAAGAAGTTGCTGTAGTGTCAACATTTTGAATTTCGGAACATCCAGGTAAGTATTTAGAGTAGATAGGTCCAGTATGGGTCTCCAGGCTTTGTCCTTTCTGGGGACCAAGAAAAGTCTTGAGTACAATCCTTGTCCTTGTTCCTGTTGTGGCACTTTATGAATAGCTCTCATGTCCATGAGGGCTGTAATTTGTTTTTGTGCCTCTGCCCAATGATTTTGTGGAAGGTCTGACATTCCTTTTGGCCTTGGTAGAGTGTGAAAGTGGAACCTGTAACCTTGAGAGACAATATTCAGAACCCATTTGTCTTGGGTGATTACCTGCCAATTTTGTGAAAAAAGTGCTAGTTTTCCCCCTAAGGGAGTGGCCAAAAAGTAAGTGCTTGGCATCTGAAGGTGGAAGTCATTGGGACTGTTTCCTATAAGGTTGTGACTTGTCTTCTCTCCTCCTTTTGGGGTTGAAGCACCCCACTGTCGTGGTCTGTAAGTGCCTTGGGGCTGGGATCTGCCTCTTGGGCGTCTGTATCTGCCTCTTTGTGGCCTGTCTGACACTGGAAAGGACCAATTTTTAGAAGACCAATTTCTGCTAAATCGAGGTGGCTGTATCTGTAAGAAATCCTTCGCTGTTCGCATAGATTTTGCCTTATCCTCCATTTTCTTTAATACCTCTTCTGCCTTAACACCAAACAAGATGTCATGCTGTAAAGGAGCATCCAATAATTTTGCCTTAACATGATCAGGTAAACCTTGTTCTTTTAACCAAGCATGCCTTCGAATCACAGATCCTGTAACTGCGGCTCTACAAGAAGCCTCTAAAGAATCAAAACCACATTGCAGAGTATGTTTTCCCACTTGTTCAGCTGCATGCAATAAATCCTGCATTTCCTTATAATCAGGACCTTCTGTGCTTGTAAGCATTTTCTGTTTTAACAGAGACATTAAATATTGTTGGTATTTAAGCATGTGGAACTGGCAATTTAAAGCCCTTACTGCAAAAGTTGCAGAAGTGTAAACTTTCTTCCCCCATCTGTCTAAGGCTCTAGAATCCCTGTCAGAGGGAACTGGATTTTTAGCACTGGAAGCCTTTACCCCTTTGGGACCCTGGGAAATAGTTTCTGGGTCAGCAGCAGCAGGGTTTTTATAAAGAAATTTGTAAGTCCGGGACTCTGTAGTACCCTATCTGGCTTAACTGGTGCTGGGGACAAAGAATCAGGGGTTAAACTGGATTCGGAGAAAGTACAGTTTTGTACCTACCATAAATGTAGATGTCCGATAGGTATGCATCTGCAGTCATCATATATGGGTTGTCCTGCCTCAGGCAGCCCTTCGGTCGGCCGGATTCCAAAGTCTGGGTCCGGCGTCGGCTGATGTCGCCCCTTCCCCGACGTCAGAGCGCCTGGGGTATAAAAGCGTTAGCCGACGCCATCTTCCTCAGTTTTTCTTGCCCCAGATGCCAGGTGCCCTCTAGGAAGGCTAAATTTGGAGAAATGCAATAAAAATCCAAACATTTGCAAAAAAAATAAAATATATATATATATATATATATATATATATATATATATATATATATATATATAAAAACAAATACACCATAACAGATCCCCCCAGCTAGCTAATAGAGGGGTAAGCACCCTAGGAATACCACAGAAGGGAAGGAGGGAGGGTAAACCTGACTGCAGATGCATACCTATCGGACATCTACATTTATGGTAGGTACAAAACTGTACTATGTCCTTCAAGGATGCATCTGCAGTCATCACATATGGGTAGAATACCATAGCCAATCTGGGGGTGGAGGAACTAGGAAAAGGATGGTGTAGCCAAGATACCCTGCAGGACAGCCGTAGCAAAGCCTGCTCTGGATCTGGAATATAAAGGTAAATTGTAATGCTTGGCAAATGTATGCACGGAGCTCCATGTGGCAGCTTCTAAAATGTCCTTTGTAGCCACCCCTTTTAAGAAGGCTAAGGAGGTGGCTGTGGCTCTCGTAGAATGAGGTCTAATGTTAGCTGGTACAGTCTTTCCATTAAATGAGTAACAAAAGCGAATGCAATTTCCTATCCATTTTGAAATAGTCTGTTTGGAAATTGCTTTTCCTCGAGTACCAGCAGCATATGCTACTAGCAGCTGGTCAGCTTTTCTGAAACCTTTAGTTCTGTCCAAGTAGTAGCGCAACTGTCTGTGAATGTCCAGGGTGTGCAGCAGTTTCTCCCCTTTGTTTTGTGGATTTGGGAAGAAGGTAGGCAAGTGAATGGCTTGATTCAATGAAACCCTGGATACCACCTTTGGCATAAAAGTAGGATTAGCCCTTAATGAAACTCTGTCCTGGTGAAAAATAATGAATGGCTGCACTGCCATCCGGGCCTGCAATTCCGAAACCCTTCTTGCTGAGGTTATTGCCAGAAGGAAGGCAGTCTTCCATGAAAGGTACTGTAGATCTGCAGATGCTGCTGGTTCAAATGGAGGCAGTGTTAGTTTTTCCAACACGAAGTTAAGGTCCCAAGCAGGAAGAGCTGGTTTCCAAGGAGGTTTGATGTTTTTGATTCCTCTTAGAAACTGTCTTAGGAGAGGATGAGAAAAGACAGGTGGGTCAGTATTGTACTCTGCTGAAATTGCTGAAGCATGAATCTTAATAGAAGAGTAAGACAGACCTTTGTGGAACATTTCTGCCAAATATTCCAGGATATGTGCCATGTTCATCACTGTCGCATCTAGGCCCTTTGTGGTGTTCCAGATGAGAAATCTTTTCCATTTTGCTGAATATGCCTTTCTTGTGGAAGGGTGGCGAGCTTCCATAATATCCTTCACTCTCTGGGATAGCTTATCCTGAGGAGGAGTCAAGGTATTCTCCACGCTGTTAGTTGCAATGTTTTCAGGTTGGAATGTAGAGTTTTGTATCTGTGCTGTCTCAGTAGAAGTGGCCATAGAGGCAGAGGCCATGGTTTCGTACATGACATGCTCCTTAGCAGTGGGTACCAGTGCTGTCTTGGCCAGTCCGGAGCTATCAGAATCACTTTTGGCTGCTCTGACCTGATCTTCAGTAACACCTTGGCCATTAATGGGATAGGAGGAAATGCATACACTGTTAGATCTCTCCAGCTGAAAGAGAGGGCGTCCACTTTCCACGCTTGTGGGTGGTATGTCCTTGAGCAGAATTTCTTCAGTTGATGATTGTGGGGGGATGCAAATAGATCTATGTCCGGGCTCCCCCAAGATTGTATCTGTTTGAAGATGTCTGGGTGCAGCATCCATTCGTGTGCATCTATGATATTTCTGCTTAAGCTGTCCGCCAGTGTATTGTCTTTTCCTGGCACAAACTGAGCTTGTAGCTCTATACTGAGTTTCAAGGAAAGATCCCATAGATTCATTGCCAGTCTGCAAAGAGGGTAGGAATGGGTACCTCCTTGCTTGTTTTTGTACCACATAACTGTGGTGTTGTCTGTCCTTATTAGTAGGTGGCCTTGATGCAGAAAGATTTTGAAGGCCTCGATTGCATGCATCACTGCTAGCATTTCTTTTTGATTTATGTGCATGCGTAGCTCCTTTCATGACCACTGTCCTTGTATACCTCTGCCCTCCATGTGTGCTCCCCAACCTAGGTCTGAAGCGTCCGTTGTAATAGTTTGGGAGGTTTTTGGCTTTGTGAAGGGCAACCCCCTGTTGGACTGGCTGGCCTGAGCCCACCACAGAAATTCCTTGTGAAGGCATGGAATGAGTGGGATTAACGTTTCCAAACTGTGACTGTGCCGAGTCCATAGACTCCTTAGGTACCACTGTAGCTTTCTCATATGAAGCCTTGCTTGTGGAATCAAAAGAATACAGGATGCCATGTAACCCAGGGCCTGCAGGATTTTCCTTGCAGTCAGCCGAGTTTGCCTTGTCAGATTCTTGAAGTAATCTGGTAGCTGTCTTTGTTTTTCTTCTGTGAGATAAGCCATTTGGGTGGTTGTATCTAGATCCGCACCCAGAAAGGTTATTCTTTGGGATGGAACAAGTCTTGATTTGTGCATGTTGACTGTATATCCCAAGGCCTGTAGAAGATTGATGGCATTAATTTAAGTCCTTTATCAAAGTTTGTTGGTTGTCCGCTTGTATAAGGCAGTCGTCCAGATATGGGTATATTTGAATCCCCTGAAGTCTGCAGTGTGCTATTACTGATGCCAGGCATTTCGTGAATACTCTGGGCGCAGTAGATAAGCCAAAGGGCAATGCTGAGAATTGATAATGCTCTGACCCTGCAAGAAATCTGAGGTGTCTTCTGCAACTTTGTCTGATAGGGACATGCAGGTATGCCTCCTTGAGGTCTAGAGTCACCAGCCAAGACCCCTTGCCCAGCATGGGAAGGAGTTGCTGTAGAGTCAGCATTTTCATAGGTTCATAGGTTCATACTAGGCTATCTGCCCGAGGGCATTTACAAGCCTAGCCCATAGTTTTGTGGCTTACGCCACCCCTTTAGTTTGGAGAAACTATGCCCATTATTTTGCTGTGCCTCTGTCGAGCAGTGACACTGAGGTAACCCCTGGGGTATATCTGCGATCTCCCATCCATTGGTCAAGATTCCTCTTGAACAAGGCCAGCGAGGTGCTCTGCCTCACATATACCGGGATTTTGTTCCACAGCATAGGGAGTCTTTGGGTGATGAATCTATCCCTCCAGCACGTCCTATTAATAACCGTGTCAAGGTTTAAGTCTCCTGCCCTTGTGGCTCTGAGGGATCTAGATTTTTTGAGCTGAAGCATGTTCATCAAATCTGGGTTTGACATGGCCTTGTATGTCAGGCACAGGTCACCTCTGAGCAAGCGGTAAGCAACCGAATAGAGCTGGAGTTCTTTCAGTCGGGCAGTATAAGACAGATTTTTGAGACCCTTTATCCTTTTGGTGAGGAACTTTTGTGGCCTCTCCAGCTTCTGCAAGTGTCGGGTCAGATACATTCCGAATGGGGCATTGTACTCGATCATTGGTCTGATGAGTGATGAGTATAGGGAGACTATGACCTCCCTTGATCTAGATGTGAATCCCTTCATGATAAGGTGGGCAATGTAGAAGGTCTTCCTAACTACTTTAGCAATATGAGTGTCGAATGAAAGGCTACTGTCAACCTGGGTCCCCAGGTCCCTGATAACTTCTTCTGTGATCAGTGGATTGCCACCTATATGGTAGCTAGGGGTAACCTTGTTTTTCCCAAAGGGTATGACTATGCATTTCTTGGCATTTAACTTTAGGCCATGGCTCTGGCACCAGTTATCCGTTTCTGTGAGACCCTTCTGAAGGATGTGTGTCAGATGTGTTATCGACTACGGCGCCCAGTTTGCAGTCATCTGCAAACTTTGTCAGCTATAACCCCCCTGTGTTTGCTTGTACTTCAGAAAAGTAGATGCCAAACAAGAGTGGGCCCAGGACTGAGCCCTGTGGGACACCACTTGTGACAGGCTTTGAGTCTGACATGGCGCCAGCAACTCTGACCCTGTGGGTTCTGTCACTCAGCCAGTTTGCAACCCATCTTGTGATGTATGGGTTTACATTTAAGTTGATGAGTTTTTCAATGATACCCGAGTGGGGTATTGTATCGAAAGCCTTCGCCAGGTCGAGGTAGGCTGTATGGACTGCCTTCCCCTCGTCAATGGCCTTGGTGACTGTTTCGAAAAAGTCAACCAAGTTTAAAAGGCATGATCTGCCTTTGACAAAGCCAAACTGGGTTTGATCCAAAGTCTGCAAATTCCCTATGTCTTTATTTATGAGATCCATTATGATCCTCTCCATGGCTTTGCAGATAAGGCTTGTCAAACTAATGGGGCGGTAATTTCCAGGGTCGGTGGAGGCACCGACTTTGTGAAGTGGGACCACAGTCGCTGTGCGCCACTCCCAGGGTACGTATCCGGAGGTGAGACTAAGATTAAACAGCTGTCCTAACTGCAGGTTTAATTCCTCGTTGAGCTCGTGGAGCACACAGCCGGGGACACCATCAGGTCCCATGGATGCTGTGTTCTTTGCCTTGGAGAGAGCAGTTCTCACCTGGGCGTTAGAGATGATTGGGGGGCTACAATCATTTGGTATAGATATCTCTCCTTTTGGGGGGGAGTTTGCACTGAACCTGTCAGCCAGTATGTTGGCAATGTCTGTAGGATCAGTAATCTTCACATCATTTTGAACTAATTCTGAGCATATCTGGGAGTTTCCTCCCAGGTTTCTGACATAGCTAAAGAATGCCTTATGGTTGTCTTTCGAGTTCTTAGCTATTTTTCTCTCAAAATTAGCTTTGGATGATTTTATGAGAGCTCTTAGCTTTTTACTTATAGTGATCAGCGGTGTGATTTTGCTCTATCTTGTAGTAGCTTTCTCCTTTTGTTGTAGAGTTTGTTAATGGCTGGGGTCCTCCAGACTGGACGCTTGCCTTTGGTACAAAGAGTCTTTGTTTTGCTTGGGATTGCCTGATCCATGCAGCCCTGCAGGTGCTGGTAGAAAGCATTTGTAAGTGATTCAGTGGTTTGAGTAATGTTTACCGCCGGCTCGGGGGCCTTAAAGAAGACCACACTAGTCTTTAGGAGTGTGAAGTCGGCTTTCGACAAGTTCTTTACTGTGGTCTTTTTTATTTCGGGTGGGGGCGGGATGAGGACCTCCAGCGAGATTAGTTTGTGATCTGATCTCACCAGTGAGGGGTATACTTCCGGTGTTGAACATTGTGCTCTCATGTTCGTGATGATGAGATCAAGTATGTTTTCTCCTCTTGTGGGGATGGTGACTAGTTGTTCCATGGCATTTGAGTTTATGAATTCCAGGAACTTTTGGGCTAGAGTGTTTGGGTTTGAGTAGTGTTCCCAGTCTATATTAGGGTAGTTGAAGTCACCTAGTATGATGGTGTTCGGAGATACATTTATCCCCTCCAGTGTTTTCAGGAAAGCCATGTGAGGTTCCTGAGTTTGCGAGGGTGGCCTGTAACATGCTACAAATTGCAGAGCAGTCTTGCCTATGGTTAATTGCACCTGGATGGTTTCCGATGCATCGCGTTGCCACCAATCTTGAGGTGTGGGTGTCCTTGATGAATATGGATACCCTCCTTTCTTGGTATTGTCCGGATTTTGGGGCCGGAATGCATGATATGAGGTAAAACCTGATAGTGCTGGGGTGCTCTCAGGAGCCTTGAACCAGGTTTCTGTCACAGCACAGACATCGATGTTCTCCATACTGAGAAGGGCCTCGAGTGCGTGCATCTTGAGGTTGAGACTTCTGGCATTGAGCAGCATTACCCTTAGTTTTTTTTCTTTGTTGTGTTCTAGGATGGTAGGTTTAGAATTTGAGCCTTGCCTAAAAAAGGCACTATGGGGGTGGCAAGAGCCTTTGCCAAAATCCGGAATCCCAGGGGTGACAGGTGCAAGCAGTCCCTTGCGAAGCAGCATGGCTTGTCCAGCATGTCATCCCAGGCAGACAGACATTGGATCCCCTTTGAATGACACCAGAGTTTAAGCCAATTGTTAAAACTGATCATCTTATCTCTGTATTGTGGCATCATTCTTGGTGAAGGTAGGATACTGCTCAAGGTCAGGGTCATACCTGTTTGGGCTACATAATCAGAGAGCTCCTCAATGTCTCTTTTCATGTAGTCCAAGGAGGTACGTCTCAGGTCGTTTACACCAGCGTGGACAATGATTGAGTCGTACTTGTACCTGCTGTTGAGAGACCTGAGTGCTTGTGTTATGTGGCGGATTTTAGCGCCCGACAGGCAGCTTACTGTGACCTTCTCCTTACTCAGTCTGGTGAGCGGGATGTCAGTGTGTCTGACTATGGAGTCACCAATGACTAGTGTGTCTGGCATTGTGTTTGGCCTTAAGGGCTGTGACTGCTTGACACTCTGACTGTGTGGTCTATGTGTTGCAGGTGTTGTGTTCTGAGGTGGTAGTTGTTTGAATTTTGGCACAATGAGATAAGTATTCAGTGCGGACAAGTCGAGAATTGGTCTCCATTGATGCTCTTTTCTTGGAACAAGGAACAGCCTGGAGTAAAATCCTTGGCCTTGTTCTGAAATAGGAACTTTTTCTATGGCTTTCATTTGTAATAATTTTGAGATTTGTTTCAAAGCCTCTGCCCTTTGATTTGGTGGCAGACCTGGCATGCCTTTTCTTTTTGGCAATGTGTGGAAATGGAACCTGTATCCGTTGTCTATTATTTGGAGTGTCCATTTGTCTCTTGTAATGTTGTGCCAATTTTTTGAGAATAAAGAAAGCTTTCCGCCCAAAGGTGCTTCTAATTGAGCCCTGGTTGGCGGAATCAAAGCAAAGTCATTGAGTTTGTCCTTGTGCAGCAGTTGCAGGTCCTGAACTGCCTGTCTGGATTGGAGGTTGCCATTGACGGCCTCTGTAGGAGCCCCTAGCTTGCCCTCTACCTCTGGCATGCCTGTTCCTGCCCCCTTTGAAATCTTTCTGTGTCCGGAAAAGACCAATTCTTGGAAGGCCAATTTCTGCTGAATCTAGGCGGTTGGACTTGAAGAAAATCCTTAACTGTTTGCACAAATTTTGCCTTTTCCTCAAATTTCTTTAGGACTTCAGCAGTGGAACCAAATAACTTTTGCTTTTCCAGTGGAGCATCCAAAAGCTTAGCTTTAACATGGTCTGGCAGAGATTGTTCCTTCAGCCAAGCATGCCTACGTATGACAACACCCGTCAGTGCTGACCTACATGAAGCTTCCAATGCATCATAACCACACTGCAAGAAATGGTTGCTAACCTGCTGGGAGTTATGTACCAGATCCTGAAGGGATTTACGGTCAAGGGGTTCAGTAGAAGACAGTTTCTTATGCATTTCTTCTAACAAATACTCTTGGTACTGTATCATATGAAATTGACAATTTAATGCCCTCATAGCAAGAGTGGCAGAAGTATACACTTTTACCCCATCTCTAATGCCCTGGACTCCTTTGCAGAGGGGAGTGGGTTCTTAGTAGTAACAGCTGCAACCCCTTTAGGGCCCTGTGAAATAGTTTCAGGATCAGCAGAGTGGGCCTTGTAAAGAAAATTGTGTGTCCAGGACCCTGTAATACCTATCGGGCTTAACAGGGGCCGGAGGCAGAGTGTCAGGGGTCATACTAGAGTCAGAATACACATCATCAATGACGTTTAAAACAGGAGGAATAGCCAAAGGTCTATGCTGAGGTAAATGAAGAAAAGTTCTTAGTCTTTTCCTGGAATCAGAATATTCCTGGCCCTGCCATTTGAAATGCTCTCTGTGTGAAGGGTCTCCCCAAAGGAAAGCTCTTCAGGAGGGGAGGCTGAGGGGATAGATTCCTCTGCATCCGAATCCTCGTAGGCCGAATAAGCCTCCTCCTGGTAGTCCGAGTGATCCGAGCCATCAGAGGCCTCCTGTGAGAAAAGGGTATCAGGGGGATCCACCCTGGGCCTTTTGTCTAGAGGAGGTTTGGAGCCCCTGTCCGGATGGGGCTGAGAGCCCCTGATTAGAGAGATAAGGTCCTCTGCTAAGGTTAGAATCTGTGAACTAGAAGAGGGTCCCTGAGGAATAACCCTGGGAGGCATGGCTTTAGTGTGTTTTGCAGCTTTTGCCCTGGTGAAGGCCTTAATGGACATGGATGCAGGAGGCCTGGCTGCACCACGTGCTGGTGTAGCTTTGTCTAAAGGTATGGTGTCGGAAGATTCCAATACACCAGTTTCTGAAGGCAGTTCTGTAACCGACTCGGCAGGAGCCTCTGGGGCCGAGGCTGTCGGTTGTATTGTTTCAGGGTTTGGAAGTTCCAAGGACTCGGTATCAGCCGAGACCGAGACACTCGCGGTAGGCCTAGCTGCGGTTTCAGCCGAAACCGCAGCCCGCGTGTGTCGGTCCTTGTCTTTCCGTTTCTTAATTAAATGTGAAGTCGGGGTTTCCGATGGCATTTTGTAAGAAAAACTAGCCCCAAAAAACTCTTCTGCGAACTCCGACTGACGTCTAAGAGTGCGTCGGTTGAAGGAAGCGCAGGCTGAACAGGCCGAGACGTCATGGTCTGGGCCTAAGCAGGGAAGACAATAAGAGTGGAAATCCTTATGAGGTATTTGTTTCCCACAAGTTAAACAATTATTAACTTTATCTGACATCGGCTGAGGCAAGAAAGAGTCCCCAACGGGGTACTTAGCTTTTGAAGTCTTCGGATAGCGAATTTACAGGAGCTGGCCGACCGGCACTTGCGAACTGCTTCTGCTTCGGGCACCACGCAGCAAGAAAGACTGAGGAAGATGGCGTCGGCTGACGCTTTTATACCCCACACGCTCTGACATCAGGGAAGGGGCGACATCAGCCGACGCCGGACCCAGACTTTGGAATCCGGCCGACCGAAGGGCTGCCTGAGGCAGGACAACCCATATGTGATGACTGCAGATGCATCCTTGAAGGACATCACATCATCCACAATATCCAACACAGGCGGAATAGCAAGGGGCCTGTGTTGAGGCAATAAAAAAATATCTCTGAGCCTTTTCTTGGATTCTGAATAATCCTGGCTCTCCCAATGGAAATGCTCCCTCATGGTATGTAAAGTTTCCCCAAAAGAGTAATTCTCAGGAGGAGAGGCTGAAGGGATTGATTCTTCAGCATCAGAGTCCTCATAGGGGGGGGGGGGTAAAGAGTATCCCTGGTCTGAAGAGGAATCAGAAGAAATGGAAACCTGGTCAGAGGAATCATAGTCTGTATCCTGCCTAGGACTTTTATCAGGAGGGGGATGGGAACCCCTGATCAGAGTAATTGGGTCTTCGGCCATTTTCAGCATCTGTTTTTTAGGCATGGAGGTCTGTCCAGGAGAATGCTGTACTTGTTTCTTTGTCTTTAATGGAGTTTTAGACTAAGTTGTTGTTTTGATGGCAATCTGTGAAGGTCTGAAAACACCCTCAGAAGCTGATGCCTGCTCAGTGGCTCCGGACCCATGTGAGGGGTTAATTTCCGTAGGCCCAATACCTTGAGTTTCCAGAGGCCTAGTAATCTCCACGTGGGAGCCGGAGGCGGCCTGTGGCTCTGAGATAGCGGGAGTCAGGAGCGGCGAAAGCGCCTCACTGAGAACCGGCGAGTCGGCGACTGGCCTAGAAGAGGCTTCATCGTCTGTTTTGGAAATCGGATGCCTGTCCTTATCTTTGTCTTTGCGTTTTTTGTGTATTCCAGTAGTCGGTTGTTCCGACTGCATGGTATAATTGAACCTTCGGCCAAAATAATGGCGAGCAAAATCAAACCAACGTTTAATAGTGCGCTTGTTAAATCTAGCACAAAACCGACAACTAGTGATGTCGTGGTCTGAGCCTAGGGATTGAATACAGTAAGAATGAAAATCCTTGAGGTATTTACTTCCCACAAGAAATGCAATTATTAACTTTTACTGACATCGGTCTGAGGCAAGAAAAAGTTTCCCCAATGGGGCACTTAGCTTTATTGAAGACTTCGGTTCTGAAATTCGACTTCGAAAATCTCAGGAGTCGGCAGACCGGCACTTGCGAACTGCTTTTGCTTCGGGCACCGTGCAGCAAGAAAGACTGAAGAAAATGGCATTGGCTGCATCTTATATATCCCTGGCGCACTGACGTCAGGGAAGAAGCGACAGCAACAGATGCCGGACCAAGACTTTGGAACTCTGGCCGACTGCAGAAATGCCTGACGACAGGATAACCCAAGTGTAATGACTGCAGCAGTGAAACACGATGAACATCATACTCTATCTGGGACAGGGTTCAGGGAGGGTGTACCTTACTCTAGGTAAGGGTTTAAATGCCATTTTTGATGATATCAGATCCGATAACTTAGGGTCTGATACTTTAGAACTTGGTTTCGGTTTGGAATCCGTTGGATCAGATGATTTTGAGGCCTTTGGATCTGTAGCTGAAGTCAGATCCAAAAGTTATGACTTCTTATGATCTGTAATTGAGACCAGATCTTTTGCTGATTTTTTTTTTTTTTTTTTTTTTGGGGAATCCAAGGTAGAAGGTGAAGTGGAAAGCCTTGGAGAAGAGGATTTGATTTAACTTTTAAAGAACTACCTTCAGAAATAGCTTCTCCAAAATAAGAGGGAAGAAGGCCTTTCAAAATGAGCTTATTTTTTCTTTCCATTAAAGCTCGTGGATTGGAACTATGACAAACAGCAGTCTTCTTGCAAGTGAAGAGAGCTCAAGCAATAAATGGATAAAGTGTGGGCATCTGAAAGAGGCAATTTATGCCCACACCATGCATTTTTTTAATCCTGCTGGCATTTCAGACATAGGTAGGTACTAGGCTATTGTCCCTAGGGCCTATATAAGCCTAGCCAAATGGTACCCTGGCCTTTGCCACCCAAGAAAATTATTTCCCTGTGCCCCTGTCAAGCAGAGCCACAGAAGTGATCCCCGGGGTGAATTTCCCATCTCCCATCCAATCATCAAGATTTTTCTTGAGTGGTAATGAGGAGCTTTGTTTGATACAGATAGGTAGTTTGTTCCAGAGTATGGGAAGTCTCTGGGACAGGAAGCTATCCCTCCAGCATGTTCTGTTTATTGTGGTAACAAGGTTTAGGTCACTACAGCGTGCAGCTCGGAGGGATTGAGATTTCTTTACGTGGAGCACGTCCAACAGCTCTGGGTTTGACATAGCTTTGTATGTTAGGCAGAGATCGCCTCTTGAGTAGGTGATATGCGACAGAGTAAAGCTGGGAGTTTTTTGAGACTGTCTGCATAGGGCATCTGTTTGAGGCTGGTAATCCTCGTTGAGGTATTTCTGTGGCCTTTCCAGTTGTTGTAGATGTCTTGTGAGGTACATACCAAAGGAGCGTTGTACTCTATAATAGGTCTAATGAGTGATGACTAGAGGGGAACAATGCCCTCTTTTTTTCCTGGATGAGAAACCTTTTGTGATGAGGTGTGCCACGTAGAAGGATTTCCCGAATACTGTGGCGATGTGATTATCACAGGAGAGACTACTGTCCACCCGTGTCCCAAGGTCTCTTATCACACTTTTGGTGTCAAGTAGACTACCGCCTATGTGGTACTTCATGGGTACAGAGTTTTTACCAAAAGGGATGACAATGCACTTTTTGGCATTGAGCTTGAGGCCATGGTTTGACACCAGGCATCTGTCTCAGTGAGGCCCTTCTGTAGGATGTCCACATCGTTAGGAGTTTTGACTATGGCTCCTAGTTTGCAGTCATCTGCGGAATTGTTAGCCAAAGGCCTTCTGTGTTTGGTATCTACTTCTCTGAAGTACAGGCTAACAGGAGAGGACCTAGGACTGAACCCTGTGGTACTCCACCTGTCACTGGTCTGAAGTTTAGAAGTTTTTGAAAACTGTCTAAACAGAAGAAAAAGAAAGACTTTTTTTTCGGAAGGCAGAAAGAAAAAGGGGAAAAATACCAACAATGGTAATGAAAAAAGTACAGTTGTGTACACTTACCATAAATGTAGATGTTAGAGTGTATTCATTGTTTCAGTCATTACATTTGGGTAATCTGCTGGCAGGTTGCCCTCAGTCGGCCTGAATTCCAAAGTCTTGGGTCCTGCGTCAGTTGCTGTCTTCTCTTCCATGACATCAGGGGTATAAAACATGCAGCCGACGCCATTTTCTTTAGTTTTTCTTGCCCCCGATGTCAGGTGCCCTCCCAAAAAAGGTAGCAATATTCTAAAAAAAAAAAAAAAAAAAAAAAATATATATATATATATATATATATATATATATATATATATATATACACACACATACATACATACACACACACACACACACATGTATCAATATAAACTTTACCTTCATCTACAAGCAAATACACCACATAGGTAGTAGAAGATAGAGAAGGAAAGATAAACTGTAGAATGACAGGGGGATGGCGGGAAGGTAACCTGGACTGCAACAGTGAATACACTCTAATATCTACATTTATGGTAAGTGTACACAACTGTACTATGTTCTTCGTGTTTCACTGTTGCAGTCATTACATTTGGGTAGAATCCCAAAGCTATGGTTGGGAGGCTGGAGCAAAACAGCATTAGGTGAGGCTATAAGGCCCTGCAGCACTGCAGTGGCAAAGCCTGCCCTGGACTTAGAGTAGAGAGGCAAATGGCAATGCTTTGTAAAGGTGTGAACAGAACTCCAAGTAGCAGCCTCTAGAATGTCCTTGGTTGGTACTCCTCTGAGAAAGGCTGCTGAAGTAGCAGCAGCCCTGGTGGAGTGAGACCTAATGCCCTTGGGCACAGGTTTGCCATGGTGTAAGTAGCAGAAATGGATGCAGTGGCTTATCCACTTTGAAATTGTCCACTTTGAAATAGCCTTTCCTTCTGATCCTGCAGCATATGACACTAGTACTTGCTCAGTTTTTCTTAGAGGTTTAGTCCTACTCAAGTAGAATCTTGGCTATCTGTGTACGTCCAAGGAATGCAGAATTCTCTCCCCTTTGTTCTGCAGATTTGGATAAATAGTTGGCAGATGAATTGTTTGGTCAAGAGCCACACTGGAAACTACCTTAGGCATAAAAGTAGGATTTGTCCTCAGAGACACCCTGTCTGGGTAAAATATGATAAAAGGCTCTACAGCCATGAGGGCCTGTAGCTCTGAAACTCTTCTTGCTGAAGTAATTGCTAGTAGCAGAGCTGTCTTCCATAAGAACTTTGTATCAGTGGCAGCAGCTGGTCCAAATGGAGGCAGGGTGAGCTTTTCCAACACATAATTGAGGTCCCATGCAGGTAATGGTGATCTTCTAGGAGGCCTTACATTTTTGGCTCCTCTAAGATACTGCTTTAGTAAAGGATGAGAAAAGATTGGTGGCTCTGTATTGTAATGAGCCGAAATGGCAGAGGCATGGATTTTGATCGATGCAAAAGATAGGCCTTTGTCAAGCATCTCAGTTAAAGTATTGTAATATCTGAAGAATTTGCGGTTCTGCTGTATCAGTTCCTTGTGCTGGATTCCAAGCACAGAATCACTTCCATTTGTCAGCATAAGATTTTCTAGTACTAGGCCTTCTGGCTTCCAAAATGACATCCATCACAGCTTTACTGAGAGGTGTTGTCTGTATGATTACAGGATTAGCCATGCTGCCAGGTTCAGAGTCTGTAGTTGATTGTGCAGGATCTGATTGTTTTGCAGGGACAGTAGTTGTGGTTTATGAGGCAAGGTCCAAGCTGGGTATTGAGACAAGTTCCTTAGGATTGGGTACCAGTATTGATGGGGCCAGTCTGAGGCAATTAATATATTTGGCTTCTCTTGTCTGAATTTTAGGAGGACCTTGGGTAGAAGGAGCAGAGAAGGAAAGGCATAAGCTGATAGGTTTCTCCAACTGAAGGATAGGGCGTCCACTTTTCATGCTTGTCTGTGATAAGTCCTTGTGCAGAAACTTTTCAGTTGATAATTTTGAGGAGAGGCAAATAGGTCTATGTCTGGGCTCCCCCCAGTTCTCTGCTATCATGCTGAAGACTTGTGGATTTAGTTTCCACTCGTGAGGATCCATAAGGTTTCTGCTTAAATCGTCTGCCAGAGTGTTTTGTTTCCCTGGCAGGAATTGAGCTTGAAGATTTATTTGGTAGGTCAAAGCTGTGTTCCACAGTGCCATGGCTAATCTGCAAAGGGGGGTATGAGTGTGTGCCCCCTTGCTTGTTTATATACCACATGACTGTGGCGTTGTCCATCTATCAGTAGTTGTTCCTGGATGAAGCAAGCCTTTGAAGGCTGTTAGGGCATTTTGAACAGCTAGCATCTCTTTCTGGTTGACATATAGATGCATTTGATTTGGTGCCCATAGGCCCTGAATGCATCCTCCTGCCATGTGGGCCCCCCAGGCATAATCTGATGTGTCTGTTGTCAAGGTTTGGCTGGGAGGGGAGTGAAAGGCAGTCCCATGTTTTGGTGATAGGCCTTTTCCCACCATAGAAACTCCTGTTGCAAGCAGGGGATGAGAGGAATCATTGTTTCCAGACTGTGTGAAAGTTGACTTCATAAACTTTTTAGGTACCATTAAAGTTTCCTCATATGCAGTCTTGCATATGGAATTAGTAAGATGCAGGATGTCATGAAGCCCAGAGACTGCAGAATTTGTCTTGCAGAAGACTGGGTTTTTGTTGCCATCATTTTGAATTAAGTAGTCAGTCGCCTTTGTTTGTCTGGTGTCAGGTAAGCCATCTGGGCAGCTGTATTCAAGCTTGCACCCAGGAATGTTATCTTTTGAGGGGGCACTAGTTGTGATTTATTTTCATTTATTATGTACCCTAGGCATGTTAGAAGCCTTTTCACAAACGCCAGGTGTCTGTCGTAGAAGAGTGTTCTTGTTCTCTGCTTGAATGAGACAGTCGTCCAAGTAAGGATAAATTTGAATGCTTCTTTGTCTGCAAAATGCAATTACTGGTGCCAGGCACTTTGTAAAGACCCTGGGCGCAGTAGATAAGCCAAAGGGCAGTGCAGATAATTGGTAATGCATTAAGCTAGCCTTGAATGTGAGGCATCTTCTGCACGATTGTCTTATTGGGACATGCAGGTATGCCTCTTTTAGGTCTTAAGTCACCAGCCAAGCATTCTTGCCCATCATGGGCAAAAGCTGTTGCAAAGTGAGCATTTTGAATTTTGGATTGTCCAGGTATGTGTTCAAAATTGATAAATCAAGTATTGGCCACCAGACCTTGTCCTTTCTGGGTACCAAGAACAGTCTTGAGTAAAAACCATGCCCTTTTTCCTGTTCTGGAACTGTCTGAATGGCCCCCATATCCATGAGGGACATGATCTGTTTCTGTGCCTCTGCCCATTGTTTTTTTGGCAGATCTGGCCAACCATTTGTCATTGGCAGAGTGTGGAAATGGAATCTGTATCCCCGTGATACAATGTTTAGTACCTACTTGTCCTGGGTTATTAACTGCCAATTTTGAGCAAAAAGTGCTAATTTTCCCCCTATGGGTGCTGCCAAAAGATAAGTGCTTGGTGTAGGCAGAGGAAAGTCATTGGGATTGCTTTCTGTAGGTTTGCACTTTATCTCCTCCAGATTTGGAGATGGATGCATCCCATTACTTTGACCTGTATGCATCTTGAGTCTGGTACCTGGAACCCTTTGGGCATCTGGATTTGCCCCTTTGAGCTCTGTCCGACACAGGAAAGGACCAATTTTTTGTAGGCTAGTGTCTACTGAATCTAGGTGGCTGTATGCCTTAATACCAAAGAGAGAATCATGCTGTAAAGGTGCATCTAGTAATTTAGCTTTAACATGATCAGGCAATTTTATTTCCTTTAACCAGGCATGCCTCCTAATCACAGATCCAGTAACTGCGGCCCTGCATGAGTCCTCTAAAGAATCAAAACCACATTGCAAAGTATGCTTTTCAACTTGCTCAGCTGCATGCAATAATTCCTGCAATTCCTTATTTTCTGCACATTCTGAAATCAACATAATTTTCTGTTTCAGCAATCCCATAACATGTTGTTGGTACTTAAGCATATGAAACTGAGAGTTTAAGGCCCTGATTGCCAAGGTTGCAGATGTATAAACCTGTTTTCCCCATGTGTCCAGTGCCCTTGAATCTCTGTCAGAGGGGGTAGGGTTTTTTGCTGTTGAGGCCTTAACTCCCTTTGGACCCTGTGAAATAGTTTCAGGATCAGCAGCAGGGTTTCTAAATAAAAATTTATGAGAGTCAGGGACCCTGTAATATCCATCAGGCTTACTGGGAGCAGGAGGTAAGGAGTCAAGGGTCAGGCTTGACTCTTGAAAACACATCATCCACAATGTCTAAAACAGGGGGAATGGCTAAAGGCTTGTGCTGAGGGAGAAGGAAATCCCTGAGCCTCTTTTTTGATTCTCAGAAGTCTTGACTCTCCCAGTGAAAATGCTCCCTCAAAGTATGCAAGGTTTCTCCAAATGAATAGTTCTCAGGAGGAGATGCAGATGGAATAGACTCCACAGCATCAGAATCCTCATAGGGAGGTAAAGATAATTCCTGATCAGAAGAGGAATCCGACGAAATAGAAAACTGATCTGAAGATTCATAGTCCGTGTCTTGCCTAGGCCTCTTATCTGGAGGGGGATGGGCACCCCTGATTAAGGTAATAAGGTCTTCAGCCATTCCAATAATCTGTTTTTAGGCACAGAGGCCTGTGCACGTGGCTCAGGCATCTTTTTTTAGTTTTAGAAGGTGTCTTTGCCTTTGGTTTTGCAGCTTTTGTCGGTTTGATATAAAAATGCTGAGGTCTGAATACACCCTCAGAAGCCAGTGCCTGCTCAGCAGCTCCGGACCCATCAGAGGGAGATACATCAGTCGGTCCAATACCTTGAGTATCTTGGGACATGCCGGACTCCACATGGGTGCCGGTAGAGGCCTGCGACTCGAAAGTAGTGGGCATCAGGGGCTGCGAAAGCGCCTCACTGAGCACTGGCAAACCAGCAACTGGCTTAGGAGAAGCTTCGTCGGTTTTGGATCTCGACTGCCTTTCGCTGTCCTTTTCTTTGCATTTTTTATGTACTCCGGTAGTCAGATTGCTATCAGATGACATTTCTGGGTAGTTAAATCAGTTTCCAAAATACTTTGATGTAAAAATATACTGACGCTTAATAGTGCGTTGGTTAAATCTAGCACAAAACCGACAGCCAGGCACGTTGTGATCAGGGCCTAGGCAAGGAATACAATATAAATGGAAATCCTTATTAAGTATTTGCTTCCCACAAGTAATACAATTATTAACTTTTTCTGACATCGGTAAAAAGCAAGAAAAAAGTTTCCCCAATGGGGTACTTAGCTTTAGTGAAGACTTCGGTTCTGAAACTCAAACTCGAATATTTCAGTAGTTGGCCGACCGGCACTTGCGAAATGCTTCTGCTTCGGGCACCACACGGCAAGAAAGACTAAAGAAAATGGCATTGGCTGCATGTTTTATACCCCTGACATCATGGAAGAGAAGACGTCAACCGACGCAGGACCCAAGACTTTGGAATTCAGGCCGACTGAGGGCAACCTGCCAGCAGATTACCCAAATGTAATGACTGCAACAGTGAAACACGATGAGCATCTACCAAGGCAGAGAGAGAGAGAGAGATACACTAATAGTATCAGGAGAGTATGAAGTACAAACTGAGGGAAGAAAAACAGAAACGTATTAATAGATGAAAACAGAAGTTACGATGAAAAAAAAATAGAAAGCAGTAAAGAATAAGTATGTAAGAAATATAACTGTCACTTATCTCTACAAAATTCAAGAATAGCAGTAGATCACATCTTTTCGCTGGAGCGGCAAACCAGATCTGAGATAATTTGGGTTGGTGCATTATGTGTAAAGGAGAAAGCTCAAGAATTCCTGGTTACCATGAGCTTTACGAAATGGCAAGAGTCAGATCAGAACCAATCTCTTGAAGAATGAATGAAAATTGGCATCATAAGACAGGAAAAAAAAGGTACTTATGACACAGTGTAACTGTAGACGTCAGGAGTAAGAAAAATAAAGATGGTGCAACATAGTGTCCCCTTTGACATCAGGAATGGGCAATATCTGTACTGATCTTGAACTAAAAAAAAAAAAAAAAAAAAGAGGCCAAATTCTCATTCTGACTACTCCAGCAACATTCATGATGTGTATGTGAAAATGGGTATATAGAAATTTAATATTAATAATAAAACATTAGTTGTGATAATGGTTTCTGTTTTTTTTTTTAATCTATGCTGAAATTTGTCTAACAATATAAAAACAGGTTTTCATACGTCTGGGTCATCTAAAAATCTGTAGTTTAAATCAAAAAATATTTTTTGGAGGTAACCTACTGAATGCCA
>NC_056739.1:400334702-400434702 GCF_019279795.1 Protopterus annectens | reverse complement strand
ATATCTTCTGCAAGATTCCCTGATTGGGATGTGCAGGTAGGCTTCCTTTAAATCCAGTGTTGCCAACCAAGCATCTTTGCCTAGCATAGGAAGCAACTGGTGAAGAGTTAGCATCTTGAATTTTGGAATCACCAAAAAGGTGTTTAAGACAGAAAGGTCCAGGATAGGATGCCATGAGTTGTCTTTTCTGGGTACCAGGAAAAGTCTCGAGTAGAAACCTTGTCCCTTTTCCTCTTCTGGTACAGTTTGAATAGCCTTTATGCTCAAGAGAGACAGAGTACTTGTTTTTGAGCCTCTGCCCACTGATTTGGGGGTAGATCTGGCCAACTGTTTGGCATTGGTAACGTGTGGAAGTGAAATCTGTATCCTTAGGAAACTATATTTAAAACCCAGTTGTCCTGGGTAATGAGTTCCCAGTTTTTTGCCTGCAGAGCAATCTTTCCCCCTAAAGGAGCAGTCAGTTGAGAAGTGCTTGGAAGTTTTAAAATTAAGTCACTGAGACAGTTTACCATAGGGGAGAGTCTTACTACTCCCTGATTTGGAAGTGGGAGTCCCCCACTGCTTAGTCCTGTACATCCCCTGGGACTGAAGCCTGGGTGTTCTGATGGTTCTGGGTTTGGACTGAGAAGGCCTGGAAGAGGCAGAAAAGGACCAATTCTTAGAGGGCCAATGCCTACTAAATCGTGAAGGCTGTACTTGTAGGAAATCTTTAACAGTTTGCATAGATTTAGCTTTTTCCTCCATCTTTTTAAGAATTTCTTCTGCTTTGTTGCCAAACAAGTGGTTTGGATTAAAGGGAGCATCCAGCCATTTAGTTTTAACATGATCTGGCAAGGATTGCTCCTTAAGCCAAGCATGCCTCCAAGTGCAGACCCAGTGACAGCAGCCCTGCAAGATGCCTCTAGTGAATCAAAACCACATTGCAAAGTATGTCTTCCAACTTGTTCAGCAGAATACATTAAATCCTGTGAATCCTTATTTTCAGCACAATCAGGAATCAACATCATTTTCTGTTTAAGCAATCCAGTAATATGTTGTTGATACTTTGACATATGAAACTGGCAATTTAAGGCCCTAATGGCCAAGGTTGCAGAGGTGTATACCTTCTTAGCCCATCTATCCTGCGCCCGGGAGTCTCTATCAGAGGGGGTAGGATTTTTGGCAGTAGTAGCCTTAATGCCCTTGGGTTCCTGTGAAATGGTCTCAGGATCCACAGTAGGAATTTTAAAAAGGAAAGTACAGTTTTGTACCTACCATAAATGTAGATGTCCGATAGGCATGCATCTGCAGGCCTTGCAAATGGGTTGTCCTGTCGTCAGGCAGCCCTTCGGTCAGCCGGATTCCAAAGTCTGGGTCTGGCCTCGGCTGGTGTCGCACTTCACCCGACGTCATAGCTGCAGTTCTTCGGGTATAAAGGCATCAGCCGACGTCATTTTCCTCAGTGTTTCTTGCCCCAGATGCCAGGTACCCTCTAGGAAGGCTAAATTTGGATAAATGCAAATGGTTCCAAATAGTAGAGAGCAAACAAAAAATAAGCATGTATGTACATATATACAAACAAATACACCATAACGATTCCCCCAGCTAGCTACAAGGTGGGCAAATACCCTAGGAGTACCACAGAGGGGAAGGAGGGTGGGTAATCCTGACTGCAGATGCATGCCTATCGGACATCTACATTTATGGTAGGTACAAAACTGTACTATGTCCTTCAAGGATGCATCTGCAGTCCTTACAAATGGGTAGAATACCATAGCCAAACTGGGGGAGGAGGAGAAATAAGATTATGATGTAGTTAAGATCCCTTGCAAAACAGCAGTGGCAAAACCTGCTCGGGATCTGGAGTATAAAGGTAAATTATAATGCTTGGCAAATGTATGCACGGAGCTTCAAGTAGCAGCCTCTAAAATGTCTTTGGTAGCCACTCCTCGTAGAAAAGCTGTGGTAGTGGCTGTAGCCCTTGTAGAGTGAGGCCTGATGTTTTCTGGAGTTTTCTTCCCATGGTAGGAGTAACAAAATCTAATGCAATTTCCTATCCACTTAGAGATTGTCTGTTTTGAAATTGCTTTTCCTTCCATTCCTGTTGCATATGCTACCAGTAGCTGGTCAGTTTTTCTATTGCTCTTGGTCCTGTCCAGGTAGTAACGTAATTGCCTATGTACATCCAAGGTATGCAAGTCTTTCTCCCCTGTTCTGTGGGTTGGGGAAGAATGTAGGTAGGTGGATAGCTTGATTTAAAGATACCCTGGAGACCACCTTTGGCATAAAAGTAGGATTAGTTCTCATGGACACTATCTTGATGGAAGATCAGGAAGGGCTGTACTGCCATTAATGCCTGTAGCTCAGATACCCTTCTTGCTGAAGTGATTGCAAGCAGGAAAGCAGTTTTCCATGATAAGTATTGTAATTCTGCTGTTGCTGCTGGTTCGAAGAAGGGAGTGTCAACTTTTCTAGCACAAAGTTCAAGTCCCATGCTGGCAATGGTGGCTTCCTAGGTGGTTTTACATTTTTAATTCCTCTCAGAAACTGCCTGAGCAGAGGATGTGAGAAGACTGGAGGATCCAAGTTGTATTCTGCTGAAATAGCTGATGCATGAATCTTAATGGAAGAATAGGACAGGCTGTTGTGGAAGAGCTCTGCCAAGTATTCCAGGATGTTCGCTATGTTTACCAGTGACACATTCTCTCCTTTTGCAGTACTCCATATGAGATACCTTTTCCATTTTGCTGAATAATTTTTTCTTGTTGAGGGTCTGCGAGCCTCCAAGATAACGTCTTTAACTCTTTGAGATAAATCTGGGTTATTTGGTCTTATGCAATGTTCCAGGCAGCCAGCTGCAGTGTTTTCAGGTTTGGATGCAGGGTTTTGAAGTTGTTCTGTGTTAACAGCAAGGGAACTAGGGGCAGAGGCCATATTTGTTCCCGAGACATACTCCTCAGTAATGGGTACCAATGTTGCCTTGGCCAGTCTGGAGCTATCAGGATGATCCTTGGACGGTCTTCTTTGATCTTCAATAGCACCTTGTGCATCAAAGGAAGAGGTGGGAATGCATATGCTGTCATTTTTTTCCAACTGAAAGATAGGGAGTCCACTTTCCAAGCAAGTGGGTGGTACGTCCTTGTGCAGAATTTTTTCAGTTGGTGATTGTGCGGGGATGCAAATAAGTCTATTTCTGGTAGTCCCCATTTCCCTGTAATGGTTTTGAAGATGCCCGGATGCAGCATCCATTCGTGGGCATCCGTGGTAGTTCTGCTTAGGATGTCTGCTAGTATATTTTCTTTTCCTGGCACAAAAATTGCTTGTAAGTGAATGTTGAAGCTCAGTGCCACATTCCAGAGGTCCATTGCCATCCGGCATAGAGAGTACGAATGTGTGTCTCCCTGTTTGCTGATGTACCACATAACTGTGGTGTTGTCCGTCCTTATCAGCAGTTGACCCCATCGAAGAAATGGTCTGAATGCCTGAATTGCCAGTTTTACTGCCAGCATTTCCTGTTGATTTATGTGTAGGTGCAGCTGGTCTTGAGTCCATAAGCCTTGTATGCACTTGTCCAGCATGTGTGCCCCCCAACCGAGGTCTGAGGCGTCTGTTGTGATGGTCTGGCTTGGTTGAGTGCTGTGGAAGGGCAGTCCCTTGTTTGATTGACAGGCCTGAGCCCACCATTGGAATTCTTGCTTCAGGCATGGAATTACTGGAATTTGGGTTTCTAGGCTGTGCTTGTGCTGAGACCATAAAATCCTTAGGTACCACTGTAACTTTCTCATATGTAGTCTGGCATGTGGAATCAATATTATGCAGGATGCCATGTAACCGAGAGCTTGCAGGACTTTTCTTGCTGTTAGCTGGTTCTGCTTTGTTAATGCCATGAAGTAGAAAGGGAGTTGCTCCTGTTTTTCTACTGTCAGGAATGCCATTTGTTTTGATGTGTCCAGATCTGCACCCAAGAAGGTTATCCTTTGGGATGGTATCAGCCTTGACTTTTTTATATTGACTGTGTATCCCAGGGCTTGTAGTAGATGAATGACCCTTTGCAAATCTTTTGTTAATTTGTTTTTGTTGTCCGCTTGTAACAGGCAGTCGTCCAGGTAAGGGTAAATTTGAATTCCCTGAAGCCTGCAATGAGCAATTACTGAAGCCTCCAATGCATCATAGCCGCATTTTAAGGAATGATTACTGACCTGCTGAATGTTATGTACCATTTCCTGTACAGATTTTTTGTCTAATGGTTCATCCGAGGACAGTTTTTTAGTTAACTGGTCTAACATAAATTCCTGATACTGAATCATGTGGAATTGACAGTTCAAGGCCCTAGCTGAAAGAGTAGCATAAGTGTAAACTTTTTTACCCCATCTCTCTAAGGCCCTAGATTCCCTTTCGGAGGGGAGGGGGTTTTTGGTAGAGGCAGCTGCTACAGCCTTGGGTCCCTGGGAGATAGTTTTGGGATTTGCAAAAGGGGCCTTATACAAATGATAATGTGTGTCCGGAACCCTGTAGTACCTATCGGGCTTAGCAGAGGCCGGATGAAGATAATCAGGAGCAGTACAAGCATCATTAAAAGCATCATCCACAACAGTAAGTACTGGAGGAATGGCTAAAGGCCTATGCTGTGGCAAATGCAAAAAGGTTCTAAGCCTTTTCCTAGAGTCTTAAAAATCCTGGCCCTGCCATTGAAATTGTTCCCTCATAGCATGCAAGGTTTCCCCAAAAGAAAATTCCTCAGGCGGAGAGGCAGAAGGAATGGACTCTTCTGCATCAGAGTCCTCATAAGGAGAAAAAGGGGCCTCTGGAGGGTTTGAATTATCTGATTCAGAGGAGCCATCTGAAGAAACTGGCTCAGGGGGCTCTACTCTAGTCCTCTTCTCTGGAGGAGGGTGAGAGGCCCTGTCTGGATGTGGTTGGGATCCCCGGATCAAAGAAATGAGATCCTCTGCTAGACTAAGCATTTGTGAACTAGAACTGGGCCTGTGAGAGGGGGTCTTAGCAGGCACAGTTTTGGTAGTTTTTGCTGCTTTAGCCCTGGCAAAGGCCTTAATCGACATGGATGCAGGAGGCCTAGCAGCTCCACGTGCAGGGGTAGAAATATCCAAAGGGATAGTATCGGATAAATCCTGTGAACCTGCAAGAGCAGGTGGGATTTCAGTAGCAGATACAGCCAAGCTGGATGAGGCCTCGGTAAGTGGCAAGCTTTCGGCCGAAGGAAGAACCGTGGACTCTGTTTCAGCCGAAACCGAGACACTCGCGGTTGGCGAAACTGTGGACCACGAGTGTCGGTCCTTTTCCTTGCGTTTTTTAGAAATTTGCGTAGTCGGAGTATCCGACGGCATAATGTAAGCAAAAGCGGAGCTGAAAAACTCTTCAGCAAATTCCGACCGACGTCTAAGCGTTCGTCGGTTGAAAGAAGCACAGGCTAGACAAGCTGCTACGTCGTGGTCTGGGCCTAAGCAAGGTAAGCAGTAAGAGTGGAAATCTTTATGAGGTATTTGTTTCCCACAATTTAAACAGTTATTCACTTTTTCTGACATCGGCTGAGGCAAGAAAGAGTCCCCAACGGGGTACTTAGCTTTTTAGAAGTCTTCGGTACTTGTAGTAATCTCTGGTTCTAACCGACCGGCACTTGCGAACAGCTTCTGCTTCGGGCGCCACGCGGCAAGAAAGACTGGGGAAAATGGCGTCGGCTGATGCCTTTATACCCGAAGAACTGCAGCTATGACGTCGGGTGAAGTGCGACACCAGCCGAGGCCAGACCCAGACTTTGGAATCCGGCCGACCGAAGGGCTGCCTGACGACAGGACAACCCATTTGTAAGGACTGCAGATGCATCCTTGAAGGACATCTTGAGAGTCAGGAACTCTGTAATATCTCTCAGGTTTTCTAGGAGCAGGAGGTAAAGAGTCAAGGGCCAAGCTGGATTCCGAAAAGGCAACAACGTCTAGTACAGGAGGGATAGCTAAAGGCCTGTGCTGGGGGGGCAGGAGTAAGAAATCCCCAAGCCTCTTTTTTGAATCAAGAGTAATCCTCACTTTCCCAAATGAAAATGCTCCCTAAGAGTATGCAAGGTCTCTCCAAAAGAGAAACCCTCTTGGGGGGGGGGGCAGAGGGAATACTGTCCTCTGCATCAGAATCCTCATAAGTAGACAAGGGTAAATCCTGGTCAGAAGTATCATAAGCAAATTCAGTCCTAGGTCTCTTACAGGGGGAAGGTTGGCTTCCCCTGATTAAAGTAATAAGGTCTTCAGCCATTCTTATCATTTGTTTTTTAGGCACAGAGGCCTGACCATGCAGTCTGGGTGTCGGTTTTCTAGGCATGGTTTGTGTTTTAGGACTTGAAGAAGAAGATGGCATCGGTTTAATATGCAAGTCAGTAGGCCTGAATACACCCTCAGAAGCCGGTGCCTGCACAGCGACTCCGGAACCATCTAAGATAGACATCCACAGGTTCCACAGTTGAAGCATCTCACGGCATACCGGACTCCAAATGGGTCTCAGTAGAGGCCTGCGAATCTGAAGTAGCGGGTATCAGGGGCTGCTAAAGCACCTCATTGAGTACTGGCGACTGGCTTAGGAGAAACGTCGTCGGCAGCAGCTTTGGACCTAGACGGCCTGTCTCTGTCTATCTTTGCGTTTTTTTGGAATGTCGGTAGTCTGATGGCTTACCGAAGACATATCTGGATAACTGAACAGAGTACCAAAATATTTAGAAGGGTAAATATACAGACAGCGATTAGTTCATTGCTTAAATAAGGCACAAAACCGACAGCAAGGTACGTCGTGGTCAGGGTCTAGGCAAGGAACACAGTACGAATGAAAATCTTTATGGGGTATTTGCTTTCCACAAGAAATACAATTATTGACTTTTACCGACATCGGTTTAGAGCAAGAAAAAAAGTTTCCCCAACGGGGTACTTAGCTTTAGTTTAAGATTTCGGTTCTGAAACTCGAAAACGTAAATTTCAGGAGTCGGCCAACCAGCACTTGCGAACTGCTTCTGGTACCACACGGCAAGAAAGACTGATGTAATGGCGTCGGCTGCATGCTTTATACCCCTGACTACCTAACGTCACAGAAGATGAGACAGCAACTGACGCAGGACCAAAGACTTTGATAATCAGGCCGACTGAGGGTTACTGCAAGCAGATAACCCAAATGTGATGACTGCAACAGTGAAACACGAAGAAAGTACAGTTTTGTACCTACCATAAATGTAGATGTCCGAACTGGATAGCATCTGCAGTCATAACAACTGGGTTGTCCTGTCGTCAGGCAGCCCTTCAGTCGGCCGGATTCCAAAGTCCGGGTCCGGCTTCGGCTGATGTCGCACTTCACCCGACGTCATCTCTGTTGGTCTTCGGGTATAAAGGCATCAGCCGACGCCATTTTCCTCAGTGTTTCTTGCCCCAGATGCCAGTAGCCCTCTTGAAGGCTAAAATTTAGATAAATGCCAATGTTTCCAAAAAGATAGAAGCAAACACAAAAATAAGCATGTATGCACATATATACAAACAAATACACCATAAAAGACTCCCCCCCACCAGCTAGCTATTAGGAGGGTAAACACCCTTGGAGTACCATAGAGGGAAGGAGGGAGGGTAATCCTGACTGCAGATGCTATCCAGTTCGGACATCTACATTTATGGTAGGTACAAAACTGTACTATGTCCTTCATGGATGCATCTGCAGTCATAACAACTGGGTAGAATACCATAGCCAACAAGGGAGGAGGATAAAACTAGATTATGGTGTGTTTAGGATCCCTTGCAGTACAGCAGTGGCAAACCCTGCTCGGGATCTGGAATATAGAGGTAAATTATAATGCTTGGCAAAAGTATGCACGGAGGTCCAAGTAGCGCCTCAATAATGTCTTTGGTTGCCACTCCTCGTAAGAAGGCTGTGGTAGTGGCTGTTGCCCTTGTAGAATGAGGTCTTATGTTCTGTGGAATTGGTTTTCCATGGAAGGAGTAACAGAATCGTATGCAATTTCCTATCCATTTGGAGATTGTCTGTTTGGAAATAGCTTTTCCTTCCCTTCCTGTTGCATAGGCTACAAAAGTTGGTCAGTCTTTCTGCTACTTTTGTTCTGTCCAAGTAGTAGCGTAGCTGTCTATGTACATCCAAGGTATGCAATATTCTTTCCCTCTGTTTTGTGGGTTGGGAAAGAAGGTAGGAAGGTGGATTGCCTGGTTTAAAGACACTCTGGATACCACCTTAGGCATAAATGTAGGATTAGTCCTCATGGACACTCTATCTTGGTGGAAGATTAGGAAGGGTTGCACTGCCATTAAGGCCTGTAGTTCTGAAACCCTCCTTGCTGAAGTAATTGCCAGTAGGAAAGCAGTTTTCCATGACAGGTGTTGTAGGTCTGCTGTTGCTGCTGGTTCAAAGGGTGATAGTGTCAATTTTTCTAGCACAAAGTTTAAGTCCCAAGCTGGTAATGGTGGTTTCCTTGGAGGTTTTACATTCTTGATTCCTCTGAGGAACTGCCTGAGCAAAGGATGAGAAAAAACAGGTGGATCAAAGCTGTATTCTGCTGAAATAGCTGATGCATGTATCTTGATGGAGGAGTAGGACAGGCCTGAATGAAGAAGTTCGCTAGGTACTCCAGAATGTTAGGCATATCTATGTTTGACACATCTTTTCCTCTTTCAGTACTCCAAATGACAAACCTTTTCCATTTTCCAGCATAGTTTCTTCTTGTTGAAGGTCTGCGTGCTTCAAGAATAATGTCTCTAACTCTTTGGGAAAGTTCTGGATTAGCTGCTGCTATGTGATGTTCCATGCAGTCAGTTGCAACGTTTTTAGGTTTGGATGTATGATGCTGTAGTTGTTCTGAGTTAACATCAAAGGCATCAGGGTATTGGCCACATATTGTTCCGAGACATGCTCCTCAGCAGTGGGTACCAGTGTTGTCTTGGCCAGTTTGGAGCTATCAGGATTATCTTTGGACGTTCTTCCTTGATTTTTAGTAATACCTTGTGTATCAAGGGAAGAGGTGGGAATGCATATGCTGTTAGGCCTTTCCAGCTGAAGGAGAGCGAATCCACTTTCCATGCTAGTGGGTGGAATGTCCTTGTGCAGAATTTTCTGAGCTGGTGATTGGTAGGTGATGCAAATAGATCTATCTGAGGCATTCCCCATTTCTTTGAGATGGTCTTGAAGATGTCCGGTGCAGCTTCCATTCGTGGGCATCCGATGTGGTTCTGCTTAATATGTCTGCTAGAGTATTCTTTTCCGGTACAAATATTGCCTGTAACTGGATGTTGTAGCTGAGTGCTAGGGTCCACAGCTCCAAAGTCATTCTGCATAGGGGGTATGAATGAGTGCCTCCCTGTTTGTTGATGTACCACATGACTGTGGTGTTGTCTGTCCTTATCATCAACTGGCCCTCTTTGAGAAATGGTCTGAACTTTTGGATTGCCAGTTTTACTGCCAGCATTTCTTTTAGGTTGATGTGCAGGTGAAGTTGATCCTGTGTCCACAATCCTTGCACGCATTTGTCCAGCATGTGGGCCCCCATCCTAGGTCTGAAGCGCCTGCTGTGATGGTCTGGCTTGCTTGACATCTGCGAAAGGGTAGCCCTGGGTTTGACTGGCATGCCTGAGCCCACCATAGGAACTCCTGTTTTAAGCATGGAATTAGTGGGATTTCTGTTTCTAGGCTGTGTCTGTGTTGGGACCATAAATTCTTTAGGTACCACTGTAGTTTTCTCATATGTAGTCTGGCAAGTGGAACCAAGATTATGCATGATGCCATGAAGCCCAAGGCCTGCAGTACTTTTCTTGCTGTTAACTTGTTCAGTTTTGTTAGTGCCAAGAAGTAAAGTGGGAGTTCTTTTTGTTTTTCCTTTGTTAGGAATGCCATCTGTTTTACTGTGTCCAATTCAGCCCAAGAATGTCCTTGTTTGGGATGGTATCAGCCTTGACTTTTGTAGATTGACTGTGTATCCCAGTGCTTGTAGCAAGTAAATGACCCTTTGTAAATCTGTTGTCAGCTTGCTTTTGTTGTCCCCTTGTAGCAGGCAGTCGTCTAGGTATGGGTAAATTTGAATTCCCTGTAGTCTGCAATGGGCGATTACTGATGCCAGGCATTTTGTGAATACTCTGGGTGCAGTAGATAAGCCAAAGGGCAATGCTGAGAATTGATAGTGCTCTGATCCTGCAAGAAATCTGAGGTATCTTCTGCAGATTGGTCGAATGGGGACGTGCAGGTATGCCTCCTTGAGATCTAGAGTTACCAGCCAACACTCCTTGCCCAGCATGGGAAGAAGTTGCTGTAGGGTCAGCATTTTGAATTTTGGGACAATGATGTATGTATTTAAGGCGGACAGGTCGAGAATTGGTCTCCAACTTTTTTCCTTTCTTGGAACTAGGAATAGTCTGGAGTAGAACCCCTTTCCTTGCTCTGCTGTTGGCACTCTTTCCACAGCTCTCATGTTTGCTAACTGCATTATATGTTGTAGAGCCTCTGTTTTTTGATTTGGAGGTAGATTTGGCATTCCTCTTTTGACTGGTAAAGTGTGGAAGTGGAACCAGTAACCTTGATCTATGGTTTGTAAAATCCACTTGTCTTTTGTTATATAGTGCCAGTTCTTTGAAAATAAGGTTAATTTTCCGCCTAGAGGAGCTGCTATTTGTTCCCTGGTAGGCGGATTTAGGGTTAAGTCACTGTGGGTGAGTTGATGTAGTGGCAGAGGTTGTGTCTGTGCCTCTGTTGTTACCTTGCCACTGTCGTCCTCTGTAGGCACCTCCCCTGGATTGGTTTCTGCCTCTGGAACGTCTATTCCTGCCCCTTTGAGGTCTTGTGGAGTCAGGAAAGGACCAATTTTTGGCAGGCCAGTTCCTGCTAAACCTTGGGGGTTGAACCTGCAAGAAATCTTTAACCGTTTGAACAGATTTTGCCTTTTCTTCCATTTTCTTCATAACCTGCTGGGCAGGTGTACCAAACAAACTTGTCTTATCCATAGGAGCATCTAGCAACTTAGCTTTAACATGATCCGGTAGAGCTTGCTCCTTTAGCCATGCATGCCTTCTTATCACTGTGCCAGTCATGGCTGATCTAAATGAAGCCTCCAGTGCATCATAGCCACATTTTAAGGAATGGTTACTAACCTGTTGTATGTTATTTACCATTTCTAATACATATTTCTTATCAAGAGATTCATCAGTGGTTAGCTTTTTAGTTAACTGATCAAGCATAAACTCTTGGTATTGTATCATGTGAAACTGACAATTTAAAGCTCTAGCTGAGAGAGTAGCTGAAGTGTAGACCTTTTGCCCCATCTGTCTAATGACCTTGCTTCCCTTTCTGAAGGAATAGGGTTTTTGCTATGGTCGCGCTACTGCCTTGGGACCCTGGGATATAGTTTCGGGTCTGCAAGTGGGGCCTTGTAAAGGTGGTGATGAGTGTCTGGCACCCTGTAAAATCTGTCTGGTTTGGCAGGGGCTGGAGGTAAAGAATCTGGCGGAGCAGACATCATTGAAAGCATCATCCACCACAGAGAGAACAGGAGGTATAGCTAAGGGCCTGTGCTGTGGAAGGTGCAGAAAGGTCCTAAGTCTTTTCTGGAGTCTGAAAAATCCTGTTGCTGCCATTGGAACTGCTCTCGCATGGCATGTAAGGTTTCCCCAAAGGAGAATTCTTCTGGTGGGGAAGCAGCTGGAATGGATTCTTCAGCATCAGAGTCTTCAAAATTGGAGAAAGGAGCCTCTGGCTGATCAGTTATGTCTGATTCATCGGCAGACTCATCAGAGGACACTGGCTCAGGGGCTCTGCCCTAGGTCTCTTCTCTGGGGGCTGAGAGGCCCTGTCTGGGTGAGATTGAGATCCTCTAATTAATGAAATTAAATCTTCTGCCAGAGTAAGCATTTGAGAACTAGAAGAGGGCCTGGTTGTAGGGGGTTTAACAGGCACTGTTTTAGTAGTCTTTGCTGCTTTAGCCCTGGCGAAGGCCTTAATGGACATGGCTGCTGGAGGCCTAGCAGCACCACGTGCTGGGGTAGAGACATCCAAGGGAATGGTGTCTGATAAGTCAGTGGCAACCACCGTAGTGGATAAAATTTCTGAGGCCGTTTCAAGAGTGGCAGCAGGGGCCTCAGTTGTAGAGATAGATTCAGCTGTACTTTGATCAGTTTTCGGTTTCGCCGAAACCGAGACACTCGCGTTTGCTTAACCATGGTTTCGTCCGAAACCGCGGACCGCGAGTGTCGGTCTTTATCTTTGCGTTTTGGCAGATTGGGTAGTCGGAGGATCCGACGGCATAATGTACGCAAAATCAGAACCGAAAACTGTTCAGCAAACTCCGACCGACGCCTAAGCGTTGCCGGTTGAACGAAGCACAGGCCGAACAGGCTGCTACGTCGTGGGCTGGGCCTAAACAAGGCAGACAATAAGAGTGGAAATCTTTATGAGGTATTTGTTTCCCACAGGTTAAACAATTATTAACTTTTTCTGACATCGGCTGAGGCAAGAAAGAGTCCCCAACGGGGTACTTAGCTTTAGAAGTCTTCGAAGTAGTATTCAGTAGAAGTAATCTCTGGATCCGACCGACCGGCACTTGCGAACAGCTTCTGCTTCGGGCGCCACGCGGCAAGAAAGATGGAGGAAAATGGCGTCGGCTGATGCCTTTATACCCGAAGACCAACAGAGATGACGGGTGAAGTGCGACATCAGCCGAAGCCGGACCCGGACTTTGGAATCCGGCCGACTGAAGGGCTGCCTGACGACAGGACAACCCAGTTGTTATGACTGCAGATGCATCCATGAAGGACATCATCAGAAGCAGTAGCATCAATTAATACATCATCAGGATGCACATACACCAACTACGACATTATAATACATGCAACTGAAAAAATATCAATAAAAAAGAAAAAGGTATTAAAAGCAGTTGTACAAAATAAAATAAGATGAAAAAACAAAAAGTTCCCCATTGGGGTACTTCTCTGCTCCCAAGCTCCAAAGCTGGCCAACTGCATGGAACATGGAGGAAACAAATTCAATGCAGCAATTAAGCAGGTGTCTGCATTTATAAACCGTGGCAAGAAAAACGTTAATATATCACAGGCAGTAACCCGTAATAAATTGGCTTGCTGAGATGTACCAGAAGCTGTATATAGACCAAAGTGAGCAGGGTTTCCTGAGCTCTAGAAGTCAAGCCAGTTGTATGGGGACACCAAGTCCCAGAAGTATGGTCTACTACAGTGATCTGAAATGAACAACTGAAAAAGCATATACTTTACGTTCTACTCACATATTTCTGTAAAACATTTGAAACAAAAAACATAATAAGTGAACTAGCAGAGATGCAACAGCTGTGCTTGGAAAAAGCTCACAACAGAGGACTCTTCTAATCAGATGTGAGAACATACCACTAAGAGACATCCACTTCTTTTTTGTGAACATTTATTCAAATTATTTGTAACAAGTTCACATGCATTAACATTGGAAAAAAAAAAAAGAATGTTACAATAATTCTTTCCAATAGTGTATATGCATCCTGCAATTTCCATAACTCTATTCTTTACTTTTGTACATTTCATACAAATTTACTTTACAATTCCTGCCAACCTATATATTTTAGCCATCTATTTGAGCATCACTTTATATACATTATCACCAGATGTACAAACTTTTGTAAAATGTACATTTTTTATTGATCCATGTCCACTTTTTTTGGCCGTTAGTAATATTAAACTTAAGGTCTTACTACATCACAATTCTAACCCAAGAAACCAACTTAACAGTATTACCTTCTTGGTTCATGTAATACATTCTCACAACAACTGTGTCATGACATTCTGTAGGGAGTCCTTAATAGAAAGTTATGCACTTAGCGCAAGGATAGATCCTTATTCCCTTTCTGTCCATCACAACGGTTGGGTTACCCACCACTGTGGCATACTGCTGGTGCTGATCTGTCACTCAAGCTCTCAGAAAATGACTTCGGACTCAGGTCTATCAACTTCATCCGGGAAGGAGATGACAATCTGGAAAGGGGATGGTGGATGGGACGTCAACATGGACAGAGGGGGACAATACGTAAATATCATTATGAAAAATACATCATTTTAACACCCTGTATTATCCCGCCTGTCTGATCTGATGACAGAGACAGAATCCCCAACTATTTTACTCCTGGGTGGCATTGTTGTAGGATACACCTGAACAGCACAAATCTCTGAGTACCTGGAATAGGCCATAGAAGTTGAAAGAGATCCTGTGAAATCTACTTTGCACTTTCATGGCAATGGTTTATGAAAAAATAAAGATGATGCAATCTATCTAGATAAAGTGACTCTGGTTTTCAATTTAGACTTGGAAAAGAATATAAAAAGTTGATCACGTTTCCTTATTTATTTTACGCTATGAATGTAAAATCTTACTTGTTGAGGTACGTCTACTCTATGAAGCTGAGGAGAAAGGTGTCCTTGAGGAATGCCTTGCAAATCCTTTGAAAGGCTAGCAAATGAAATTGGGGCCTGAATGAAAGTTTGATATGACCGCCAGCTGTAGTTGGATCACAGAAGAGCCAAGTTCCTGTATCAAAAAAACAGGCCAGCTAAAAATTGCAGGAGAGGGGGAACAGAAGCTGAATTTTAGTTCAATTCTTGACTGACTGCCCACAAGTAGTATCTTTTCTACTAACTTTTATGCAGTCTTCTATTAGACTGCACTGAAGAGGCAATTAGAATCTGAACTACTGTAGTGGGAAGAGCTGGAACACTGGCCATATTCTGGAATTGGAGAAATCATGTGATTAGCCTTTAGGGATGTAATGTCTGGATGAGTCGTGCCAAATGGGTGAGACAGAAGGTCCAGGTGCTGATCCAATGACCATGGAGGTTGCATTACATGAAGCCAAAGCACTGGGAACCATATTTGCCCCAGCAAAAAGTGGACTAGGAGGAGGACTGCCACCCTGCACATAGAAACTTTTTTTCTAAGAACTTTGTCATCAATGGAAGATTGGTAAGGAGTACAGAAGTCTGCACATGTGAAAGGATGAGGACAAAGTTATCACCTTTGGTACTGAGTATGGAAGCAAAAAGGTCGCAACAAAACTGACCCTAGTGGCTGAATACCTTGCTTGCCATGGAGTAATGGATCACTCACGAGACACGAGGATATGACTGAGCTTTTCCACTAGGTTTCGACTGACCTAGAATGTACATAACTTGGGAAAAAGACTGGCAAATGAATAGCCAGAAATCACTGAGGACATCACCCATTCCCAGACTCTCATGGCTTCCCAACACAAAGAGTAAAAACAGGTTCTTCCTTGCTTATGTTCCATACTATAGATGTACTACTGCCTGTGTGGATGGAAATCACATGCTAGGGAAGGAAATCCTGAACTGCCCACAATGCTAGGAGGTCTGACCTCATCAACAGAATGTTGATGTGAAGGTATGCCTTTTTGTGACCAAATCCCTCAGACTATCCTCCCTTCGTCATGACCCCTCACACCCAGACAGGAGTCGTCCAAGGTAGCTGAAGATGGAGAAAGAAAATGTCTCTCTTGCATAAAAGGGGGGATGAACACCCCACTTCAGGTGGCTTTAACAAATGGAGAACAACCTTATGGGACAGTGCAATGGATGAGCAGACTGAGACCACTGAACTCGAGTGTCCTCTGAAGATCACTCCAACTATCTGGCATGAAACACTAGCACAATGGAGGACACCGTAGTATGCACTGTAAGGAGCAGGATGGAAACATAAGGAAAATCGCACTTTAACATCTTGGCCGTGCAGCCTGAAGGAGATCAGCCCCTGTTCTAGCAGGTTCTTTACCCTTGTCATGTTGTCTACCTAGCATTCTAAAATATCAAGGACCGAGTTCTGGCTACTTATTTATTGGTTCTTTCACTATCTTCCCAATATAATTTTGCTGGCATCTGTCTGGCTGACATTTTTTCTGAAAGGCTTCAGTAGAGCTATGCTGGAAGCATGTGCTAAGACTGATATTTTGAAGCTCAAACTTCATGTAAAAAAGGAAATTATCTAATACACTGTAGTTAAAATTGTTCAGTGTTTACTGTATTTTGTATATTACAGAATTTTACATCTTTTTATATTTTGCTTGACTAAAGTTGTTCATTTTATGTTTGAAACAGTTGCCTGGCTATTAGTCTAACTAGAGGAAGTGTAGTCTAACTCCCTGTGTTTTTTTTTTCAACTTTCCCCTACTTTTTGCATTGAACTGTAGTTTTCAGTCTGTTTAACTAAAGTCGTTTATATTGTACATTGCAACATTGCCTGGCTGTTACTATGCTAACCACCACCTCCATTTGTTACATGGGTAACAAAATCTCACCCTAACAGATGTTCTTTTCCTCACTTTTACATTTAATCACAGTTTGTTTGTTTTCTGATCAATGTGAAAACTTGCTAAGGGTAGTATAAATTACTCTGTGGCAAAGAAACATTTTCTGTTTCTTGATAGGTGGACATTGTTCTAGCTGCTTTTTATTGGGTCTAATACTTCATTTTCTCAGTTTAACTTTCCTGGGAGGTGCTCAGGCCAGCACTGTGCTGTATGCAAACGATACAGGCATTTTTAGCTTCAAACTCCCCTCCCCCACTTTCCAGTAAGAGCTATACAAATGACAAGCTAAGGTTATGCAGTTGAATGTGTTGGACAGGGTGCTGGTAGCACTTGTAGAGGAAGAACCTCAATAGTTTTCAGCTTTGAAGCCACCATGCCTAGATGAGTGCAGGGAAACAACAAATGGGAGTGGGACAGCCTGTCCCATCCTGGGAGGATACAGGATGACTGCTATCTATTTGAGCTTTCAAATAAATATTAATTTATTCCAACTTAAAGTTGACAACACTGTAGGTAGATTTAAGTTAAGAAACATTGAGGGAATGGCTGCTTCATGAGACATCCTTTCACAAGGACATGTAGTGTATTACTAAGGTGTCAGAGTTGACAGATGCGGACACTGAAAATCTAGGAAACACTGAACCAGACACTGAGCCTGGGGCAGTAAATTGTAAAGACTGCTTCTGTTACTTTATGATGCAGAGAAGAGGGCAGGAGACCAAAACACTTCTCTTTCATTTGCTCTCTCTTTCATTTGCTCTCTCTCTCTCCTCTCTGGATTTTTCTTTTTCTAAGAATGTGGCATGAACTTTCTCAACATTTTTTGATGGCAGAGTTGTAGTGTTATCTGTAAAGTGTCCCATGGTGGCATGAAGAAAGCCTTGAAATATAACTTCTTTTCATCTGTCCATTAAAGATCTTGGCTCAAAGGCCATATAAATGTATCCATTGAGTACTAAGGTGTTCTGGCCTCAAGCACAAGACAACAAACTGATCATACATATCCTGGGATGAAATTTCATGCAACATTTTTTTAAAACTTAAAGCTTTCACCAAAGTAAACAAGAACCAAAAAATAAAAAAATAAGTGTCACATTAACAATCAGTTTCAACAAGAACCTGTAATAGGATAGCAGACAAGGAAAGGAAAGATACTAGCTTTTACTAGCTTTTTTTTCAATCACAGAGAGACTTCTGATGGAAAAAAAAAAGATTTGGCTTGGTGCAGTTGTCAGTTTGGAGCATCTGTTCCTATCTGGACAGTTAAACATTATTTTTTGAAGATGGGTATATTTTTGTTTGTTAATACTAAATTAATAGACGATAGGGGTATTTTTTGAGGGCTTGCATTAAAAGAAAACCTTAAAAACGTGACCGGTTCAAATGGAGATATGAAGAAAAGTACAGTTGTGTAGACTTATTATAAATGTAGATGTTTCAGTGTATTCACTGTTGCAGTTATCACCTGTGGGCTATCCCTGCTGTGGTAGCCCTCGGCCGGCCTGAATACCAGAGTTAATGTTTTTTTTTTGCGTCGGCTGCCATCACCTGTAGTCTGACGTCAGGTGGTCAGTACTATAATGCAAGGCAGCTGACATCATTACATCAGTTTTTCTTGCCCTAACCCATCAGAAAGCACAAGGAAATAAGGAAAAAAGTGGTCTTGGTGGCTAAAAGCCAAAGTGGGAAGCTTATGTCCCCCCTAGGGGAAGATGCTATACAGGGGATGAAGGGAAGGAAAAGTACAGTTTTGTACCTACCATAAATGTAGATGTCCGAGTGCTAATACAGCTGCAGTAATCACATATGGGTTCTCTGCCGTCAGGCGGGTCCTCGGTCGGCCGAATTCCAAAGTCTTGGTCCGGCGTCGGTTGTTGTCGCTTTCTTTCCTGACATAAGTGCGACAGGGGTATATAAGACACAGCCGACGGCATATTCTTCAGTCTTTCTTGCCCCAGATGTCAGGTGCCCCCAGAAGGAAGGCAATACATAATATATATATATATATATATATATATATATATATATATATATATTCAATAAATGCAATGTAATCAAAAAACAGTAGTTGCAAGCAAATACACCATAGGAGGATAACCCAAATTAGGTTGCAAGAGGAGGTGTTAGCCACTAGTCCTTTACAAGAGGGGAAGGAGGGAGGGAAACCTGTACTGCAGCTGTATTAGTACTCGATCATCTACATTTATGGTGGGTACAAAACTGTACTATGTTCATCGTGCATACAGCTGCAGTAATCACATATGGGTAGAATCCCTAGGTGGAACTGGGATGAGCCAGAATGCCCTGCAACACAGCAGTGGCAAAGCCTGCTCTAGATTTGGAATATAAGGCAGGTGGTAGTGTTTTGTGAAGGTATGCACAGAACTCCAAGTGGCAGCCTCTAAAATATCTTTGGTAGGAACTCCTCTAAGGAAGGCTGCAGAGGTGGCTGTGGCCCCTGGCGGAGTGGGATCTGATGCCTGTAGGGACAGATTTTCCATGATAGGAGTAACAAAAACGAATGCAGTGGCCTATCCATTTTGAAATTGTCTGTTTGGTAATAGGCTTCCCTTGAGCTCCTACAGCATAGGACACAAAAAGTTGTTCTGATTTCCTGAAAGGTTTTGTTCTGTCCAAATAATAACGTAGCTGCCTATGGATGTCTAAGGAGTATAGCAGCCTTTCCCCTTTGTTTTGAGGATTAGGGTAAAAGGTAGGAAAGTGAATGGCTTGATTTAAAGCTACCCTGGATACCACTTTAGGCATAAATGACGGGTTGGTTCGAAGGGTAACCCTTGTCCTGATGGAAGATGAGAAAGGGCTGCACAGCCATGAGGGCTTGAAGTTCTGAAATCCTACGAGCTGAGGTTATGGCCAGAAGGAAAGCTGTTTTCCAGGACAAATATTGCAAATCTGTTGAGGCAGCTGGTTCAAAGGGAGGCAATGTTAATTTTTCTAGAATGTAATTAAGATCCCAGGCTGGCACTGGTTGTTTCCTTGGTGGTCTTATATTCTTAGCCCCTCTGAGAAACTGTCTTAAGAGTGGATGAGAGAACAACGGTGGATCCGTGTTGAATTCTGCAGAAATGGCTGAGGCATGGATTTTTATAGAGGAAAATGAAATCCCACTGTTCAGCAGCTCAGCTAGGTACTGTAACACCTGAGGCAAATTCAGTTTTCTAGGGTCCTGGCCTTTTTTCTCATTCCAAGAGCAAAACCGTTTACACTTTGCAGAGTAAGCCTTTCTAGTAGATGGCCTTCTGGCCTCCAAAATGACATCCTGTACCTCTTTGGGGAGTAGGGTCTGTTGTGGTGCTAAGGAATTTTCCATGCAGCGAGATTGAGGGTTTTCAGCTGACTGAAGAGTTTTGTTGCTGTGCTGAGTCAGCAGAAGAGGCATTAGAGGTAGGGGCCATGGAGGAGTATGTGTTAGGCTCCTCAGGAGTGGGTACCAGTGCTGTCTTGGCCAGTCTGGAGCAATCAGTATCATCTTCGGTCTGTCTGCTCTTGCTTTCAAGAGCACCTTGGACAGGAGAGGCAGAGGCGGGAAAGCGTAAACTGTCCATGCTGTCCAACTGAATGAAAGGGCATCCACTCTCCAGGCCTTTGGATGAAAGGTCCTTGAACAAAACTTTTCCAATTGATGATTCCTGTGTGAGGCGAAGAGATCTATGTCTGGCCTCCCCCACGCTTGGATTATCCTTGAAAATACTTGAGGATGCAACTTCCATTCGTGTGGATCTGTCATGTTTCTGCTTAGATTGTCTGCCAGCGTGTTTTCCAGACCTGGCAAGTACTGTGCTTGAAGCTCAATGTGCCATTCCAGAGCCAAGTTCCAAAGTGTCATGGCTAGTCTGCACAGGGGGTATGAATGTGTTCCTCCTCGTTTGTTTATGTACCACATTACTGTGGTGTTGTCTGTTCTTATCAATAATTGTCCTGGATGTAGGAGGTCCTTGAATGCTGTTATTGCATTTATCACTGCTAGCATTTCTTTTTGATTGATGTGAAGGTGCTTTTCCTTTTGGGACCATTTGTCCTGAATGCACCTGCCAGTCATGTGCGCCCCCCAGGCATAGTCTGAAGCGTCTGTTGTGATGACTTGATTTGCTTGAGGCTTGCAGAATGGGAGACCTGTGTTTGCTTGACATGCTTGGGCCCACCATAGAAATTCCTTTTACAAACATGGAATTATTGGTATTACTGTTTCCAAACTGTGGCGGTGTTGAGACCATAGGTTTTTTAGGTACCACTGAAGTTTCCTCATATGCAACTTTGCACATGGGATTAAAAGAATGCAAGATGCCATGAATCCGAGAGCCTGCAGGATTTTCCTTGCAGTAAGCCTGGTACAATTTGCTAGTATCTTGAAGTACTGAGTTAGTTGCCCCTGTTTTTCTGGCGTAAGATAGGCCATCTGGGTGTTTGTGTCCAAGTTGGCATCCAGGAAAGTTATTTTCTGAGATGGTGTTAGCCTGGATTTCTTTTTGTTGATTGTGTATCCCAGAGAATTCAGTAGCCGTGTTGCATAAGCCAGATGTTCCAGAAGTGTGTGCTTGCTGTCCGCTTGGATCAGGCAGTCGTCCAAATAAGGGTAAATTTGTATCCCTTGAAGTCTGCAGTAGGCAATTACTGATGCCAGGCATTTCGTGAATACCCTGGGCACAGTAGATAAACCAAAGGGCAATGCAGAGAATTGATAGTGGATTGAACCTGCAAGAAATCTGAGGTATCTTCGGCAGCTTTGTCTGATTGGGACATGCAGGTATGCCTCCTTGAGGTCCAATGTTACCAGCCAAAACTCCTTGCCCAGCATGGGAAGAAGCTGCTGGAAAGTGAGCATCTTGAATTTTGGTACGAGTAAAAATGTGCTTAGGATGGATAAGTCCAAAATGGGTCTCCAGTCGGTTCCTTTCCTTGGTACCAGAAATAGCCTGGAATAAAAACCTTGACCTTGTTCGTGAACAGGTACCTCTTTAATAGCTTTCATGTCTATGAGCTTTGAAATTTGTAGTTGTGCCTCTGCCCTTTGGTTGTGTGGCAGGTTTGGCATGCCTCTCATTTTTGGAAGGGTGTGAAAACGAAATCTGTAGCCTCTGCTTATAACGTCCAGGATCCATTTGTCTGTTGTGACAATATGCCAATTTCTTGTAAATAATGCCAGCTTTCCTCCCAAGGGTGCTGCCAGCTGAGACTTGCTTGGCAAGGAAAGGGGGAAGTCATTGGGTTTGTTTTCTGTATTGTTGTGCATTGTCTTCGCCACCTCTTGGTGCTGGAGATTGCCATTGTCTGCCTCTATATGATCCCTGAGATTGTCCTCTGCCCCTTGTTCGCCTGTATCTACCTCTTTGGGGCTTGTCAGTGGCTGGAAAGGACCAGTTTTTAGAAGGCCAATTTCTGCTAAAACGAGGTGGTTGTACCTGGAGAAAAGCCTTGACAGTTTGCATAGATTTAGCTTTTTCTTCCATTTTCCGTAGTATCTCCTCAGCATTAGTACCAAATAGTACATCCTTTTGTAAAGGAGCATATAGCAGTTCAGCTTTAACATGATCAGGCAAGCTTTGTTCCCTAAGCCAGGCATGTCTACGAATAACTGATCCTGTAACAGCAGCTCTACTTGAGGCCTCTAAAGCATCATAGCCACATTGTAAGGTGTGTTTACCCACTTGTTCTGCACTATGCATCATTCCTGCAATTCCTTCAAATCTGGTTGTTCAGGCTGAGACATTTTATTTAATTGTGATAACAGAAACTGTTGATATTTAAGCATGTGGAACTGACAATTTAAGGCCCTCATGGCTAGGGTGGCCGAGGTGTATACCTTTTTTCCCCACCTTTCTAAGGATCTAGATTCTCTTTCGGAAGGTAGCGGATTCTTGGCAGTAGAGGCCTTCATCCCCTTGGGGCCTTGTGAAATGGTTTCAGGGTCAGCATTATGGCCTTTGAAAAGGAATTAGTGAGAGTTAGGAACTCTGTAGTACCTATCAGGTTTGACAGGGGCAGGAGGCAGGGAATCCAGATTAAGACAAGCCTCCGAGTAGACATCATCCAGTATGTCCAAGACAAGAGGAATAGCCAGAGGTCTGTGTTGAGGTAACAAAAGAAATTCCCTAAGCCTTTTCTTTGAATCAGAAAAGTCTTGGCCTTCCCAATGGAAGTGTTCCCTCAAAGTGTGCAAGGTTTCCCCAAAAGAAAAATCCTCGGGGGGAGATACAGAAGGAATGGACTGTTCTGCATCAGAATCTTCATAAGGGGAGTATGAATGTTCCTCTACATCAGAATGTTCTGAGAAAATGGAACCGTGTTCAGAAGAGGGAGAATCTTCCTCCACCCTGGGTCTCTTGTCTGGAGGGGGTTGGGAACCCCTGATTAGAGTAATTAAATCCTCAGCCATTTTGAGCATCTGCTTTTTAGGCATGGGGCCTGGAGATGGGCCCTGTGCAACAGGCCTCTTGGGATGTATGGCTGATTTGGACTTCGTAAAGGCCTTAATGGAGAAGGAAGATGAGGGTCTAAAGACACCTTAGGTGGAAGTGGACCTGTCCACATTAGGAGGCTCAACACTCACCGAGGCTTCGGTGGTTGTAGTCTGGGTAAGGGCAGAGGTACCTGCGGTCTCGGTTTCAGAAGACACCGCCAAGGAAGTGTCGTCGGTAGTCAGGGACTGCATAGACATCTCGCTGAGGACCAGACCACGTGTAGCCGGTTTTGGCGTGGTGTCGGTGGAGGCCGCGGACCTCGCGTGTCGGTCCTTGTCCTTGCGTTTTTTGGACAAAACGGTAGTCGGAGTCTCCAACGACATTTTATAATCAAAGGCTTTACCAAAATAATGTTGGGCGAACTCCACCCGACGCTTAATAGTGCGTTTATTGAAAGTAGCGCAAAAGCGTCAGCCCGAGATGTCATGGTCTGGGCCTAAACAAGGTATGCAGAGGGAATGGAAATCCTTATGCGGTATTTGCTTCCCACAAGAAATAGAATTGTTAACTTTGTCTGACATCGGTCTGAGGCAAGAAAAGTTTCCCCAACGGGGTACTTAGCTTTAATGAAGACTTCGGTTTTCCGATTTTTGTAAATTCAGGAGCTGGCTGACCAGCACTTGCGAACTGCTTCTGCTTCAGGCACCGTGCGGCAAAAAAGACTGAAAAATATGGCGTCGGCAGTGTCTTATATACCCCTGTTGCACTGGCGTCAGGAAAGAAAGCGACAATAACCGACGCCGGACCAAGACTTTGGAATTCGGCCGACTGAGGACCCATATGTGATAACTGCAGCTGTATGCACGATGAACATCCAGGACTGCAACAGCGAATACACTTCAACATCTACATGTATGGTAAATGTACACAACTGCACTATGTTCTTCGCGTTTCACTGTTGCAGTCATCACCTGTAGGAGGAATTCCAAAGCTGAGGAGAGGGGTGGAAGGATAGGGTAGAGTCCTAGGCATGGGTCAGCAGGCCCTGCAGAACTGCAGAGGCAAACCCTGCCCTAGACTTAGAAAAAAGAGGTAGGTGATGATGCTTTGTAAATGTATGGACAGAGGTCCAGGTGGCAGCTTCCAAGATGTCCCTGATGGGGACTCCTCTGAGGAAAGCTGTGGAAGTGGAGGCTGCCCTAGTAGAATGGGTACGGATAGACTTGGGGGGGGGGGGTTCTCATGTAGTCTGTAGCAGAAATGGATACAGTGTGATATCCATTTGGAAATGGATTGTTTGGAATTGGGCTTCCCCTCTGTCTCAGGGGCAAAGCTGACAAGTAGTTGGCCTGTTTTTCTGAATGGTTTAGTATGGTCCAAACAGTATCAGAGTTGTCTATGTATGGCTAGCAAGTGTAGAATTCTCTCCCCCTTGTTTTGAGGTTTGGGAAAGAAGATGGGTAGGTGAATCGCCTGGTTGAGGGTCTTTGAGCATAAAGGAGGGGTTAGTCCTCAGAGACCCTGTCTGCATGGAAAATGATGAAGGGCTCAACAGCCATGAGAGCCTGAAGTCCTGACACCCTTCTGGCTGAGGTGATAGCTACTAGAAAGGCAGTCTTCCAGGAGAAGAATTTAAATTCTGTAGAAGCAGCAGGTTCGAAAGGAGGTTAGATTAGTTTTTCTAGAACATAATTCAGGTTCCAGGGTGGTGTGGGAGGCCTTCTGGGAGGTCGATGTTAGAAGCCCCTCTGAGGAATTGCTTAAAGAATGAGAGAAGAGGGGTGGGTCTAAATCGTAATGGGCATAAATGGCTGAGGCATGGATTTTAAGAGAGAAGAGAGGCCACTACTGAGCAACTCGGCTAGGTAATCCCAGATAAGAGGGATGGAAGGATGGGAGGTACTGGCTCCTTTGGACTGGTTCCAGGAGCAGAATCTATTCCATTTCCTTGTGTACGATTTTCTGGTGCTGGGCCTTCTGGCCTCTGTGATGATGTCTAGGATCTGACCTGTTTGCTTAACAGGGACTCCTTCCTAGCCTTTAAGGTATAAGCCATGCTGAAAGGTTGAGAGTCAGTCTGGGTGCAGTATCTTCCCCCTCACCTGGGTCAAGATGTCAGATCAGGGGAAGCTGCTTGGGGGGACTGAAAGGTCAGGCTGCACAGTAAGGGGTGCCAATGCTGTCTGGGCCAATCTGGAGCAATGAGGATGAGCTTTGGTCTCTCCTCCCTTATTTTGATCAGTACCTTGGGAATAAGGGGCAGAAGAGGGAACGCGTACACAAAGAGGGCGTTCTAGGGGAAGGTCAAGGCATCCGCCTTTCACGCTAGGAGGTGATGCTCCCTAGTACAGGACTTTTGCAGCTGATGGTTGGCGTGCGAGGCAAAGAAATTTCCCTGTGTAGCTGCCATTCGTGGGGGTCCAGTAAGTTTCTGCTTAGGTGGTCTGCCAGGGTGTTGTTGAACCCTGTTAGGTATTGGGCAATTAGGTGTAGACCCATGGAGGTGGCTGGAAGCCAGAGGGTCACGGCTAACCTGCACAGGGGGTAAAGATTGCGACCTCCTGTTTGTTGATATAACACATTACTGTGGTGTTGTCTGTTTTTATAAGGAGAACCCCTGGCCTGAGATGGGGTTTGAAGGATGTCAGAGACTTTTGTACTCCCATCATTTCTTTCTGACTGATGTGCAAGTGAAGCTGCTGGGCATCCCAAAGACCTTGGGTGCACCTGCCTGTTTGGTGAGCACCCTAAGCAAAGTCTGAGGCGTTGGTGGTGATTGTCTGGCTGGAAGGGCAGAGGATGAAGGGAAGACCCTTGTTCCTGGCACAGGCCTCTGCCCACTAGAGAAACTTGGCCCTTACACATTGGATTAGAGGGAGAGAAGTCTCTAGGGACTGAGTGCTGGCACCAAAGGTTCTTTAAGTACCATTGAAGTTTCCCCATGCAAAGCCTGGCCAGAGGAATGAGAAGGATGCAAGACACCATATATCCCAGGACTTGCAGGAACTTCCTAGTAGTGAGGTGACTTCTCGAAGCCAGCTGGGTAAAGTAGAGAGGCAGGAAACTCTGCTTTCCTGGGGAGAGGAAGGCCATTTGAGATGTTGTGTCTAAGCACAGCTCCCAAGAAAATGATCTTCCTGGTGGGGTTTGTTTTGATTTCTTCTCGTCGACGGTGAACTCTAGGAAGTTGGTAGAGATTCGACGAAGATGATCCTGGAGCAGCTTTTCTTTGCACTCTGCCTGAATGAGACAGTCGTCCAGGTAAGGGTAAATCTGCATACTTCTTTGTCTGCAGAATGCTATGGCCAGGGCCAAGCATTTGGTGAATACTCTGGGAGCAGTATATAAGCCAAAGGGCAGCGCAGAGAACTGAAAGTGTTGAGCCTGCTCTGAAGTCTGAAGCGCAGGAATTTTCTGCACAATTCCCTGATGGGGATGTGGAGGTAGGCATCTTTTAGGTCTAGGGGCAATAGCCAAGCATTTTTTGCTAGCATAGGCAGCAGCTGCTGTAAAGTTGACATTTAGAATCTGGGGACCACCAGAGAGTTGTTCAGAATGGATAGATCCAGGATGGGGCAACCAAGTGCCCTCTTTTCTGGGAACAAGGAATAGTCTGGAATAAAAGCCTTTGCCTGTTAGATCTGAGGGAACAGGTTCTACTGCCCCTTGTGATATGAAAGTTTGGACCTGTTTCAATGCCTCTGCCCACTGATTTGGAGGCAAGTCTGGGTACCCTTTTGGAAATGTGAGTTCGCTGAAAGATAATCTGTATCCCAGAGAAATCATCTTTAAGACCCATTGGTCCTTTGTTACAGAAAGCCAATTATCTTTGAAGAGGGAGCGCCTTCCTCCTAGTTTTTGGTGAGTGAAGGGAGAGCAGAGGGGGGAGTCATTGTGAGTGTTTGCCATAAAAGGATGGCTTAGAACTCCCTAACATAGAGATGTAAGTGGTCCACTGTTTGCTTCTCTGCTGGCCCTGGGATAAGGGCCTGGAGGGTCTGTCCCTGCACGGCTTACCTTGGCCCCGTCTGATAGGTGCAGGGAAGGCCCAGTGCTTAGATGGAAAGTTCCTACTGAATCTGGGAGACTGAACTTGAAATAAATCTTTTACTGTCTGCATAGATTTTGCTTTGTCTTCCATCTTTTTAAGCACCTCTTCTGCTTTTTCCCCAAAACAAGCGCTCCTTATCTAGGGGTGCATCAATAAGTTTAGACTTGACATGATCAGGGAGACATTGTTCCTTCAACCAAGCATGTTGCCTAATAACAGATCCTGCCACTGCTGCCCTGCTAGAGGCTTCTAGGTTGTCATTATCCACATTGTAATGAGTGCTTGGCCACTAGCCAAGCTGAGTGCAGTAGGTCTGCTAATTCTTTTGAATTGGCACAGTCAGGAAAGGTAGCAATCTTCTGTTTTAATTGTTCCAAAGTGTATTGTTGATATTTTAGCATAAGAAACTGACAACGGAGTGCTCCGATAGCCAAGGCTGCAAAGGTGTATACTTCTTTACCCCATTTGTCCAGAGCTCTGGACTCTGTCAGAAGGAAGAGGATTCTTGGCAGAACTAGTCTTGGCTCCTTTAGGTCCCTGTGTAATGACCTCTGGGTCTGCAGCAGGATTTCTGTACAGGTATTTGTGAGAATCTGGTACTCTGTAGTACCTGTCAAGTTTACTGGGAGCAGGAGGGAGAGCATCAGGGGCTAAGCTGAATTCATGGAAAACATCATCCACCACTTCTGAAATAGGGGGGATGGCCAGGGGTTTGTGCTGGGGCAAGTCTTTTCTTAGACTGTGGGACGTCCTAAGATTCCCATTGGAAATGTTCCCGGAGGGACTGAAGGTTTTCCCCAAAGGAAAGGTCCTCTGGAAGGGATGCAGAAGGGATGGATTTCACTGCATCTGAATCCTCATAAGCAGTTAAGGGATGCTGTTCCTCTTCAAAACTGAATAATTAGATTCCTCGGAATCCTGTTCTGTCAATTTCTGGGGAAGGGTGCCTTTTCCTTTTAGAAGAAGTGGCCCGACTACCCTGGATAAGGGAGATGAGATCCTCTACCATTTTAAGCATTTGTGCTTGGGGAGGTGGAGCAGTAGCAAGATGGTGGCTAGAAGCAGATTTCCTAGGCGTGGCCTGGCTTCTAGGTCTAAGAGAATCTGTCGGTCTGAGAGAAACAGTAGTCTGATGTGAAGACGTCAGTTTTTGTCTAGAAATCGGTAGTGCGAAAGGCCTCCTCGGAAGCCGGTGCCCGAGTTGTGGTCCGGAGCCAAATGAGGCAGAGACAGCCAAAGGCTCGGAAGACTAAGAAAATTTCTGCGGCATACCGGACTCCATAAGGGTCTCTGTAGAGGCCTGCGTAGATATCGAATTGGGCATCAGGGGCTGCAAAATTCCCTCACTTAATTCCGGAGAACTGATGACCTGCTTAGCGGTAGCATTGTCGGAAGGCTTAGCCTTGTGTGGTCTGTCTCTATCTTTATCTCTATTTTTTTGGAATGTCCACAGATTGTTGGCTGATGGACGCCATATCGGAGTGTGAAGACGGAACACGAAAATAACTGTCTACAAAAAGAGCTCCAAGGTGAATGACTCTTGCATTAAAGAGGGCACAGAACTGGCAACAGGGGATGTCGTGGTCTGGGCCTAAACAAGTGATGCAGTAATAATGGAAGTCTCAGTGTGGGATCTGCTTTCTACAGGCGAGACAATTGTTAACTTTTTCGGACATCTGTTAGTGCAAGAAAAAAGGATTCCCAATGGGGAACTTAGCTTTAGATGTTTTCAGCTGAAATTCAACTTCTGGTAGCGACCGCCCAGCACTCGTGTGAACTGCTTCTGCTACAGGCTCCACAGCAACAAAGACTGATGTAATTATGTCGGCTGCATTGCTTTATAACCCTGACAACCTGACATCAAACTACAGTCGACAGCAGCCAACGCAAAAAAACACAGACTCTGGTATTCGGGCTGGCTGAGGGCTACCACAACAGGGATAACCCACAGGTGATGACTGCAACAGTGAAACATGAACATTTGTATAAAATATCAGCCTGCTAAACTGTATGCGCAGGTTGTTAGAAATACACATTCAAAAACTCTCATGTATAATAGGTGTGAACAACAGTTTTATCATAATGGCTACACTATCCATACTATCTTGGAATGTAAAATGGCCTAACAAGTACTGACAAAAAGGAAAGAAAACTGAACTATATTAAGAAATGCAGAATGCAAATAGCATGGAGACAAGACACATCTGGAAAGAAATAAGCATGTAAAATTGACCAAGCAAGAATTTCAGGACAGGCATTCATCAGAACATAGTATAGTTGTGTACACTTACCATAAATGTAGATGTTCAAGTGTATTCACTGTTGCAGTCATTACATTTGGGTAATCTGCTGGCAGGTTGCCCTCAGTTGGCCTGAATAAAAGTCTTGGGTCCTGCATCGGTTGCAGTCTCCTCTTCCATGACATCAGGTCGTCAGGGGCATAAAAACATGCAGCCAACGCGTTTTTATTCAGTTTTTCTTGGCCCAAGATGTCAGGTACCCCCCAAATGGGGAGCAAAAAAAAAAAAAAAAAAAAAAAAAAATATATATATATATATATATATATATATATATATATATATATATATATATATATATATATATATACACACACACACATACACACACAGAAATATATGTAAATGCACTTTTAGCAACATAAACTTTACCTTCATCCAACAGCAAATACACCACAAAGGCTTTAGTATATAGTGAAGGAAAGAAAAGTTATAGAAAAGGGGGACGGCGGGTGGGTAACCCGGAATGCAACAGTGAATACACTCAAACATCTACATTTATGGTAAGTGTACACAACTGTACTATGTTCTTCGTGTTTCACCATTGCAGTCATTACATTTGGGTAGAATCCCAAAGCTATGGATGGGAGGATGGAGCTAAACAGCATTAGGAGTGGCTATAAGGACCTGCAGAACTGCAGTGGCAAAGCCTGTCCTGGATTTGGAGAAGAGAGGCAAATTATGATGCTTTGTGAAGGTATGAACAGAGCTCCAAGTAGCAGCTTCTAGAATGTCTTTGGTTGGAACCCCTCTGAGAAAAACTGCTGAGGTACAGGCAGCCCTGGTGGAATGAGATCTGATCCCCTTGGGCACAGGTTTGCTATGGTGCAGGTAGCAGAAACTAATGCAGTGGCTTATCCACTTAGAAATAGTCTGCTTTGATATAGCCTTCCCATCTGACCCTGCAGGAAATGCTACCAGTAGTTGCTCAGACTTTCTTAGAGATTTGGTCCTGTTTAAGTAGAATCTTAGTTGTCTGTGTACATCCAATGAATGCAGAATCCGTTCCCCCTTGTTCTGCAGATTTGGGTAAAAAGTTGGCAGGTGAATTGTCCGGTTAAGAGCCACACTGGATACCACCTTAGGCATAAATGAAGGATTGGTCTTGAGAGACACCCTGTCCGGGTAAAATGTAATAAAAGGCTCCACAGCCATGAGAGCCTGTAGTTCTGAAACCCTTCTTGCTGAGGTGACTGCCAAGTGAAAAGCTGTTTTCTAAGACAAATATTTTATATCTGCAGTAGCTGCTGGTTCAAAAGGTGGCAGGGTGAGTTTTTCCAGCACAAAATTGAGGTCCCATGCAGGAGTTGGTGATCTTCTGGGAGGCCTTAAATTTTTGGCCCCTCTAAGATACTGTTTAAGCAGAGGATGAGAAAATAGGGGAGGCTCTCTGTTGCAATGAGCCGAGATGGTAGAGGCATGGATTTTTATTGAAGAAAAAGATAGGCCCTTGTCAAGCATCTCAGTCAAATTTTGTAAAATCTGAGGAATAGTGGGCTTTGCTGAGTCTGTTCTTTGTGCTTGATTCCAAGCACAGAATCTCTTCCATTTATTAGCATAAGATTTTCTAGTACTAGGCCTTCTAGCTTCCAAAATGACATCCATCACAGATTTACTGAGAGGTGTTTGAATAATTAAATGATCAGCCATGCTGCAAGGTTCAGAGTTTGGAGCTGAGTGTGCAGAATTTGATTGTTCTGCTGAGACAGCAGATGAGGTATTTGAGGCAAGTACCAAGGGGGAAGTTGAGACATATTCCTTAGAAGTGGGTACCAGTGTTGTTGAGGCCAGTCCGGAGCAACTAGGATCATTTTTGTTTTTTTCCTGACTTTTAGTAAGACCTTGGAGAGAAGAGGCAAAGGGGGAAAGGCATAGACTGATAGGTTTTTCCAAATAGGGCATCCACTCTCCATGCTTTTTTTGTGATGAGTTCTTGTGCAGAATTTGCCAGCTGATAATTTTGGGGAGAGGCAAATAGATCTATATCTGGGCTCCCCAATAGGGCATCCACTTTCCATGCTTTTTTTGTGATGAGTTCTTGTGCAGAATTTGTCCAGCTGATAATTTTGGGGAGAGGCAAATAGATCTATATCTGGGCTTCCCAATAGGGCATCCACTTTCCATGCTTTTTTTGTGATGAGTTCTTGTGCAGAATTTGTCCAGCTGATAATTTTGGGGAGAGGCAAATACATCTATATCTGGGCTCCCCATTTCCATGTTAACATGTTGAAGATTTGTGGATCCAGTTTCCATTCGTGTGGGTCCATAAGATTTCTGCTTAGGTTGTCAGCCAGAGTATTTTGTTTCCCTGACAGGAATTGAGCTTGAAGATGTATTTGGTAAGTCAAAGCTGTGTTACACAATGCCAAGGCTAGTCTGCAAAGGGGGTAGGAATGTGTACCCCCCTGCTTGTTTATGTACCACATAACCATGGTGTTGTCCGTTTTTATCAGTAGTTGTCCTGGATGAAGTAAGTCCTTGAAGGCTGTCAGAGAATTCTGAACAGCTAGCATCTCTTTCTGCTTGATATGCAGATACATTTGTTCTGGGCTCCATTTGCCCTGAATGCATATCCTCGCCAGGTGGGCCCCCCAAGCATAGTCTGATGCATCTGTAGTTAGGGTTTGGGTGGCAGGGGGTAGAGTGAATGACAGTCCCTTGTTTTGGTGATATGTCTCCGCCCACCAAAGAAATTCCTGTTGTAGGCAGGGAATGAGGAGAATCACTGTTTCCAGACTGTGACAATGTTGGCTCCATAAACTTTTTAGGTACCATTGAAGTTTCCTCATATGCAGTCCTGCATATGGAATTAGTAGAATGCAGGATGCCATGAACCCAAAAGCCTGCAGAATTTGTCTTTCAGATAACTGGGTTTTTGTTGCCATTTGTTTGACGTATATTATCAGTTGCCTTTGTCTGGCGTAAGGTAAGTCATCTGGTCAGTTGTATTCAAGCTTGCACCCAGGAATGTAATTTGAGAGGGTACCAGTTGGGATTTCTTTGCATTTATTGTGTACCCTAGGCATGTTAGAAGCCTTTTTACAAATGCCAGATGTTGAAGAAGTGTGTCCTTGTCCTCTGCTTGAATGAGACAGATAAGGATAAATTTGTATGCCTCTGTCTGCAGAATGCAATTACTGGTGCCAGGCACTTTGTAAAGACCCTGGGCGCAGTAGATAAGCCAAAGGGCAGTGCAGAGAATTGGTAATGTAAAAAACCAGCCTTGAAGTGGAGGTATCTTCTGCACGATTCCCTTATTGGGATATGCAGGTAAGCCTCTTTTTAAGTCTAGAGTCACTAACCAAGCGTTTCTGGCCAGCAAAGAGAGTAGCTGTTGTAAAGTCAGCATTTTGAATTTTGGAATGTCCAGGAACGTGTTCAAAAATCAATAAATCCAGTACTTGACACCAAGAACGGACTTTTCTGGGTACCAGGAAAAGTCTTGAATAAAAGCCTTGCCCTTTTTCCTTTTCTGGTACCGGTTGAATAGCCCTCATATCCATGAGGGACATAGCTTGCTTCTGAGCCTCTGCCCACTGATTTTGTGGCAGATCTGGCCATCCGTTTGGAATTGGCAAAGTATGGAAATGAAATCTGTACTCCTGGGATACTATGTTCAATACCCACTTGTCCTGGGTAATTAACTGCCATTATGAGCATGAAGTGCTAGTTTTCCCCCCAAGGGGGCTGCCAAAAGATAAGTGCTTGGTGATGGGAAAGTCATTGAGACTGTTTACTGTAGGGTTGTCCTTTGTTTCCTCCAGATTTGGAGGAAGAGGAGGCACACCATTGCTTTGACCTGTAAGAACCCTGTGATTGATATCTGGAGCCTTTTGAGCACTTGGATTTGACTTGAGTGGCTCTGTTGGACACAGGAAAGGACCAATTTTTAGTAGGCCAGTGCCTAGTGAACCTGGGTGGCTGCACTTGCAAGAAATCTTTTACAGTTTGCATAGATTTATAGCCTGGTCTTTCATTTTCTTTAAAACCTCTTCTGTCTTGTTACCAGAGTGTCATGCTGCAAGGGGGCATCCAACAATTTAGCTTCAACATGATCAGGCAGATTTTGCTCCTTGAGCCAGGCATGCCTTCTAATCACAGATCCAGTAACTGCAGCCCTGCAAGAGGCCTTCAAGGAATCAAAACCACATTGCAAAGTATACTTTCCAAATTGTTCTGCTGAATGCAATAATTCCTGTAACTCTATTTTCCACACAATCAGAAATCAACATAATTTTCTGTTTCAGTAGGCCCATATCATGCTGTTGATATTTAAGCATATGAAACTGACAGTTTAAGGCTCTGATAGCCAGGTAACAGATGTATAAACCTTCTTTCCCCATCTATCCAGCACCCTGGAATCTTTATCAGAGGGGGTAGGAATTTTGACTGTAGAGGCCTTAACACCTTTGGGACCCTGTGAAATAGTCTCAGGGTCAGCAGCAGGATTTTTGAATAGAAATTTGTGGGAGTCAGGAACCCTGTAATATCCGTCTGGCTTACTAGGAGCCGGAGGTAGGGAATCAGGAGCCATGCTCGACTCCGAAAACACATACAGGAGGTATAGCTAAAGGCCTATGCTGAGGAAGAAGGAAATCCCTAAGCCTCTTTTTTGATTCAGAGAAGTCCTGACTCTCCCAGAAAGGCTCATCCAGACTCTGCTACACTTTGCTGTGAAGGAAAGGTTAGTTTGCTGTTATTTTTTGTATTACTGTATTGTCTTTCTATATTTTGAATACTGTAGTTTGTTTTCTTTACTTTGTGTTTTGCTTGCATTCTGTTTTAACAGCATATTAAAACTTCAAAAGAGACCACAGCTCTCTCTGTTCTGAGTCAGGCAGAATACCACTGTCTTTCTAGTTGCCCGCCTCTTATGTTAATCTGACCATATATCTCATTTCTCTCTACTTTCACTGGCTTATGTGAGTAATCACAAAATCATCATTTTTGAAATCCCACCCCTTCAATTATTTAAATTTATTGGTCATCCTACAGTATTTCATAGTACCAAAATACAAAAGTGACCACCCCTTTCAATCCATCTTGCTGTTTTAAAAATAGTAACTCTCCACTAAACCTTAACTTTTTAAACAGGTAAAACTCAAGTTACCTACTTTCACATCTAACTTCTCTAGTGCACACTGCAGAGTGCATTCTTTTCAATCTTACCTTTAAGCATCCCCGTAACTAGCACTTTCTCTAATACCTGCTGGAAAGCACTAGGAAGCCTTAAACTCATACAAACACTGAACTCTCCTTGTTAACAAGGAGAAATTAATAGTAGGCACTAAACAGCCTATAATTGCAAAGTACCTTGCTAAGGAAACAGCTCCTATTCTTTACAAAGGAAAAAAAAAAAAAGCCCCAAACCAAGCATGTCCAAGGGTCAGCTTCCGGTGATTTCTCCTGTCCACCTGGTGAATCTGGGCATACTGGGGCAATGTAGCAATTGCCTCATGTACACAGACAACCCTCTCCTTCTACCACCCAACACTACAACCTGTGAGAGATGCACTTACATAGCCAAAATGGAAGCAAAGCTCTCTCCACCCAAGATTGTGCTAAACAGTCAAGAGGAGAAGGTCAACACCCACACTACATCTCAAGCAACACATAGCCCTTCTAAACCCGCACCACCAACACCCACATATAGCAACACTAAATCCACATATGCAGAGGCCCTTAACTGTAACCTGCCCAAGCAACAAAGACCTCTGAAGCTGAAACGCAAACAAACACCAATCACAACCAATGTGTCACATAGTTCACAACACCAGTGTGCCACCCAGCAACAGCCCCTAAGGCAAGACAATGTACCTAACACTTTAGTCATAGGTGACTGTATAGTCCGGTACACTGATGTCCCTCTCACTAGGTTGAATAAGGAGAAAATTACAGTCAGCTGCCTGTCGGGTGCCAGGATCCGCCACATAACGCATGCACTCAAGTCACTCCACAACAAGTATAAATATGACTCTGTCATTGTCCATGTTGGAGTGAATGACTTGAGACGTACCTCCCTGGACTACATGAAAAGAGACATGGAAGAGCTCTGATCATGTGGCCCAGGCAGGTATGACCCTAGCCCTGAGTAGCATCCTGCCTTCGCCCAGAGTGATACCACAATATAAGGATAAAATGATTGACTTCAACAATTGGCTAAGCTTATGGTGTCATTCAAAGGGGATCCAGTATCTGTCTGCCTGGGATGACATGATTGACAGACCACAATGCTTTGCCAGAGATGGTCTGCACCTGTCGCCCCTGGGATTCAGGTTACTGGCTAAGGCTCTTGCCACCCCTATAGTGCCTTTTTTAGGCAAACTTCAAAGGACTAAACCACCACCGTAACAGGTACAAGCATGCAAAATCTGAAGGTAATGCTACTCAATGCTAGAAGTCTAAACCTCAAAATGCACTCTCTCGAGGCACTCCTAAAAATGGAGAACATCGATATCTGTGCAGTAACTGAGACCTGGTTCAAGGCTCCAGAGAGCACCCCCTGCAATACCAGGCTACAACTCACTTTTCGGCCACCAAACCAGGACCGAAACACTAAAGGTGGAGGAGTGTCAATATTCACCAAGGATATTCACACCACCAGGCTAGTTGGCCAAAACAATGTGTCTGAAATTCTCCAAGTGCAACTAACACTAGGTAAGACTGCAATCCAAATTGTAGCTTGCTACAGATCCCCCACCATGCCCCAAGATTCTCACTACACCTTTCTAAACATACTGGAAAATATTAAGATAGAACCAAACACCCTAATACTGGGTGATTTTAACTACCCTGCCATTAACTGGGAAAACTACTCATGTCCCAACACCTTTACATAGCGGTTCTTGGAATTCATAAATTCCAATGCCCTGGATCAACTAATCCATAGTCCCACCAGGGGCTCCAATATCCTAGACCTGGTCATTACCAACATGGGAAATCAATGCTCCATACCTATGGTCACCCCCTCATTAGTCAGGTCTGACCATAAGCTAATCACCCTTAACATCCACATCCCACCCCCACCCCAGTAAAGAAACCACCATAAAAAACTTCTCCAAAGCCAACTTCATGCTACTCAAGTCAGAAGTGACAAACTTCATAACACCCATGCAGACAGGAACTGAAAGTTCAACTGCTGAATCCTACACTAAGGCACTGTACGAGCACATCCACTCATGCATGAATCGTGCCATCCCAAATAGAACCAAAATGCTCTCATCCAAAAAAAGGAAGCCAATCTGGTGGTCCCCTGCCATAAACTAACTTTACAAAAGGAAGAAACTTTTGCAGAAAAGAGGAAAATCCCAGGATGCAAAAAACTCCCTTACTGGCCTCAGTAAGAAACTGAGATGCCTCAAAATCCTCCAAAGCTAGTTACGAAAATAAAATTGCCAAAGATTCCAAAGTAAACCACAAAGCATTCTATAACTATGTCAAGAATCTAAATGGCAATGCTCAGATCTGCGCTGAGCTAAAACAGAATGGCATTAAATATACTGATCCAAAGGATATTGCCAATATCCTGGCAGATCGATTCAGTGCCAACTTCACCCCCCTCTCACCCCCTAAATGGCCCATCTCAATACCGGAAGATTGCCAAATTCCAGTAATAACGGCCACACAGGTACAAAATGCACTCTCTAAAGCCAAGAATACAGCATCCATGGGACCAGATGACATCCCGGGCTGTGTACTACATGAACTACAATATGAACTGGCACCTCACCTAAGTGTCATGTTTAATCATAGCCTCACCTCAGGTTTCGTGCCCACTGAGTGGTGCAGAGCTACAGTTATCCCAATCCACAAGGGGGGATCCACCTTGGATCTCGGAAACTACCGTCCCATCAGTCTGACAAGCCTCATCTGCAAGGCCATGGAGCGTATTATCATGGAACTTATAAACAAAGACATTGGCAACCTTCAAACACTGGACCCCACCCAGTTTGGGTTTGTGAAGGGGCGATCTTGTCTCCTGAACCTGATTGACTTCTTTGAATCAGTCTCCAGAGCCATGGACAAGGGTAAGGTGGTCCACACAGCCTATCTAGACCTTGCCAAGGCCTTTGACACCATCCCCCACTCTGGAATCATAGATAAACTTACTAAGTTGGGCATTAATCCCTATGTCACCCAATGGGCTGCTAAATGGCTTACTGATAGAACCCACACTGTAAAAGTAGCCGACTCCAAATCCAGCTCTAGACAAGTGGAGTACCTCAGGGTTCAGTCCTGGGGCCGCTCTTGTTTGGCATCTACTTCTCTGAAGTACAGGTCAACACTAAGGGACTCTGGCTAACAAAGTTTGCAGATGACTGCAAACTGGGAGCCATTACTGAATCCCCAAATGATGTGGATACTCTACAAAAGGGCCTTACAGAAACAGATGCTTGGTGCCAGAGCCATGGGCTCAAGCTCAATGCCAAGAAATGTATTGTTATCCCCTTTGAGAAAAAACATGTATCCATGAATTACCATATAGGTGGCAGTACACTAAACACAGAAAGTGTGATAAGAGACTTAGGGACACAGGTGGACAGTGGTCTCACCTTCGATAACCACATCGCCACAACAGTCAGGAAATCCTTCTATGTGGCACACCTCATCACAAAGGGCTTTTCATCCAGAAAAAAGGAGGTCATTGTCCCACTGTACTCATCCCTCCTCAGACCCATTATAGAATACAACGCCCCATTTGGTATGTACCTCTCAAGACATCTGCAACAACTGGAAAGGCCTCAGAAATACCTCACTAAAAGAATCACAGGCCTAAAGCAGATGCCCTACGCTGACCACCTTAAAAAACTCCAGCTATACTCTATCGCATATCGTCTACTCAGAGGCGATCTCTGCTTAACATACAAGGCCATGTCAAACCCAGAGCTGTTGGACATGCTAAACTTAAAGAAATCCCAATCCCTCAGAGCTACACGCTCCAGGGATCTAAACCTTGTCATCACAATAAACAAAACATGCTGGAGGGATAGGTTCCTGACCCAGAGACTCCCCAGACTCTGGAATAGATTGCCCATACATGTCAAGCAGAGTGCCTCTTTGGACCTCTTCAAGAGGAACCTTGACAATTGGATGGGAGAAAGGAAATTCACCCCAGGGATCACGTCAGTCACCCTGCTAGACAGGGGTCCAGGAAAGTAAATAATGTGGGAAGAAATAGCCAGGGAATTGTTATGGCTAGGCTTGTATAGGCCCTAGGGCTGATAGCCTAGTACCAACCTATGAACCTATGAAAATGTTCCCGTAATGTATGCAAAGTCTCTCCAAAAGAGTAATCCTCTGGAGGAGATGCAGATGGGATGGATTCCTTTGCATCAGTATCCTCACAGGGTGGAATAGAAAATTCCTGATCAGAAGAGGAATCCTAAGAAATGGAAACCTGATCTGAAGATTCATAATCAGTGCCTTGCCTAGGCCTCTTAGCAGGAGGGGGGGGGTTGGGAACCCCTGATCAAGGTAATTAAGTCCTCAGCCATTTTGATCATCTGTTTTTTAGGCATAGGGGCCTGAGCTTGTGGCTCATGCATTGTTTTTTTAGACATAGAAGATGCTTTTGACCTTGATTTTGAGGCTGGCATCAGTTTTAGATAAAAATGTTGAGGCCTGATAATACCCTCAGAAGCCAGTGACTGCTCAGTGGCTCTGGACCCATCCAAAGGAGAGACATCCATGGGTCCAATACTCTGAGAATCTCGCAGCATACTGGACTCCAAATGGGTCTCGGTAGAGGCCCGCGACTCAAAAGTAGCAGGGTATCAGGGGCTGCAAAAGTGCCTCACTAAGTACCGGCGACTGGCTCAGGAGAAGCTTCATCGGATTTGGACCTCAATGGTCTGTCTCTGTCTCTTTCTTTGCGTTTTTGTGAACTCCGGTAGTCGGATTGCTAAGAGACATTTCAGGATAATTAAATCTTGATCCAAAATATTTAGAAGCAAAACTATACAGACGCTTAATAGTGCATTGGTTAAATCTAGCACAAAACCGACAGCAAGGCACTTTATGATCTGGGCCTAGGCAAGGAATACAGTACAAATGAAAATCCTTAGGAGGTATTTGCTTCCCACAAGTAATGCAATTAACTTTTACTGACATCGGTAAGGAGCAAAAAAAAGTTTTCCCAACGGGGTACTTAGCTTTAGCTTGAAGACTTCGGTTCTGAAACTCGAATGTGAAAATTTCAGGAGTCTGCCAACCGGCACTTGTGAACTGCTTCTGCTTCGGGCACCACGCGCCAAGAAAGACTGGATAAAATGGCATTGGCTGCATGTTTTATACCCCTGAGGACCTGACGTCATGGAAGAGGAGACAGCAACCGACGCAGGACCCAAGACTTTGTTATTCAGGCCAACTGAGGGCAACCTGCCAGCAGATTACCCAAATGTAATGACTACAACAGTGAAACACGAAGAACATCAGGGACAAAGGAAAAGAGGAGTAACTGTACTAATTGCTAGAGGGGCTCCAACAGAGACAGAAGAGAAGAAAAGACAATAATGGTAGCATTGTGGTATTAAGAGGCTAACAGCAAGGGAGAAGGATTACACTGGTGTTTAATTTATATTCCACCAAAAAAGTACAGCTGTGTAAAATCTTACCATAACAATAGATGTTCGTCTCTTCACTGTTGCAGTATTCTTTACCCAAGTTATCTCCTGCCAAGGACAGACAATGTCCTTATACTTGGTACCTAAAGGCATCATACTTCACACATAAGCTGCCCATACAAGACATAGGGTAAGAAGCGATGTACGGAAACACACACTCAGAACTCAAAAAGCCCCAGGAGGAACAGAGCACCCTTGGGGACAAGTACAACATGTGCAACCACAAGAATGAAGACTACAAAGAACCCTTCAACCAGGAGGGTTAAAAAAACTACAGGGTAACAGCTAAAATACAGGGGGTAGAAGGGAGGGAATGAAGACTTGAAACAGCAAAAAGAAGGAAATCTACTGTTACGGTAAGATTTTACACAACTGTACTATGTCTTTCCATATCACTGTTGCAGTATTCTTTACCTAACGGAGAGTACAAGAGCTCAAGGGGAAGCATGGAAGGACAACGGTACAGAGCATCCCTCTGCAAACCCATTCAGGACAGTCCTGGCAAAGCCTGGTCTGGTCCTGGAAATAACATCCAATTTGTAATGCTTAGTGAAAGTATGAACAAAGCACTAAAAAGCAGCCTCAAGTACATAACTGGTTATTCAAACCATTGAAAAAAACAGCACCATCTAAGACAACTGTCCTAGTAGAATAAACATTTACAGATGATGAAGGACATTTTCCATGAAAAGAACAAAAATAAATGGCCTTAGAAATCCAGTAAGAGAAAGTTTGCTTGGAAACAGCCAAAGTCCTAGGATGAAAACAAAAAACTGCTCGGATTTTCAATTAATTAGAAGTTATGTACTCACCATAACGTTCCATCTGAGTAGGTGTATTCATTTGTCTGCAACCTGTGGGTTATGGATCCGATATCGGATCCGAACCGGCATGGTTTACCAGCTATGGATCCAAGCTCTCAGCTCCTCCCCTCACCCATAATGCCCTGCTCTACCCTCATGACCTCAGATCGAGTTTGCCAACAGCAAGAACACCCTGAAAAGGGTAACACACCATATGCAGGAAACTGAAAGGCCAGGGGGATAGGAGGGCGGGATGGTTGCAGACAAATGAATACACCTACTCAGATGGAACGTTATGGTGAGTACATAACTTCTAAATTTGAAGTAGGAGATTCATTTGTCTGCAACCTGTGGGACAGAGTCCCCAGCTACCTGAATCTTGGGCGCCATCATGGAAGGATATTCCGAGCACCGCTGAGCCAAATGATGCTCTACCCCTAGATGCAAGATCCAACTTGTAGTGGGAAATAAAAGTATGAGATGAAGCCCACGTGGCTGCTGCACAAATATCATCTAGAGGAATCCTAGCCTTAAAGGCTGCCGAGGTAGAGACTGACCGGGTTGAATGGGCGGTACACCTCCGGTGCGGGCCTTCCTGAAGCTTGATAAGCCAATAAGATACATTGTGAAATCCAGCGAGACAGAGACTTTAGAAATTGGCTTGCCCAAATTAAATTTAGCAAAGGAAATGAACAACTGGTCGGATTGCCTATGACCAGCCGTTCTGTTTAGATAAAATCTAAGTTGCCTGTGAACATCTAAGGAGTGAAGCTTGTATTCACCTTTGTTTTCATATTTAGGAAAGAAAACAGGAGGTTAATGGATTGATTAATGTTTGCTTCAGAAGCTACTTTAGGAAGAAAGGACGGGTTGGTCCTGAGGTAAACACGGTCCGGATGAAAGACCAAGTAAGGAGGTTTAGCTGATAATGCTTGGAGCTCTGAAACTCTCTTGGCCGAAGTAATGGCTACTAAGAAGGCAGTCTTGAACTACAAGAATTTGAGATCTACTGTAGCCGCCGGTTCAAGGGCGGTCAAGGCCTGGAGAACTAAGGAAAGGTCCCAGGAGGAACCGCTTGTTTTACAGGGGCCTGAGAAGGAAAGTACCTTTAAGGAAAATTTTACACAACTTGGCCGACATGAGTGGACTGGAGTCATGACCAATGTGATAATGTGAAATTGCCGCAAGTTGTACTTTGACCGTGGAACTGCTGGCACCATCGTTAAAAAGAGTGGTTAAGAAATCAAGCACTAAAGGGAGAGGAACTGTGAAGGGGTTCAGGCCTTGCCGCTCCGCCACAAAGAAAACCGTTTCCACTTGCTACGGTACACTTTCCTAGTGGACGGTTTATGAGCTGCCACCAGGATCGCCTTAACAGGGGACGAAATACCGAGAGTCCTGATCAAGAGTGGAACTGGAGCAGCCAAGCGGTCAGCTTCAGGTTGTCCAGGTTCGGAGGAGATAGGCGGGATGGATGAGATATCAGATCCAGAATGGGATCTAGAATCCAAGGGGGATTCACCGAGTGAGACCTTAGGAAGGGGAACCAGATCTGTCGAGGCCAAAACGGAGCAATGAGAATCATTCTGCACCCCACCCGAGAGGCTTTCTGAAGAACTTGGAGCATCAGAGGCAGGGGGGGGATAAGCATACAGAAGACCGGGTGGCCAAGCATGCACCAGAGCGTCTCATGGGGAACCTCCTGGAGGAGGTATCAGAGCGAAAAAACTGTCGCACTTGGTGTTTGAGGGAGAGGCAAAAAGATCGCATGAAGGAGTTCCCCACCATGCGAATATGCGTTCCGCTACTTGAGTATTGAGAGACCACTCGTAAGGGGTCAGAATGGTGCGACTGAGCTTGTCCGCCAGGATGTTGGACCGACCCGGAATGTGCGTTGCTATGAGAAAGCGGTTGGTGGAGATTGCCCATTCCCAAACTCTCATGGCTTCTCGACAAAGAGGGTAAGACCTGGTTCCTCCTTGCTTGTTGATATACCAGACAACCGACATGTTGTCCGATTGAATCGCAATTGTTCCCAAGGGAAGAAAGTCCTGAAGTGCTAGCAACGCTAGGAGCACTGCTCTCATCTCTAGAACGTTGATATGCAGTAAGGTCTCTGAATCGTTCCACGTGCCTTGGACGGTCCAGCCTGCAAAATGCCCCCCACCCGAGGCGGGAGGCGTCCGTGGTCACTGTGGCGAGAGGGGGAGAAGCACAAAATGGGCGGCCTCCATGGAGATCTGGAGAGTGAAGCCACCACAGGAGGGACCGCTTGCAAGCCTTGCTGATCGCAATGGGATGATGCATAGGAAGAGCAAGGTACGACCACTGTACTAAGAGAGTCCACTGGAGGATGCGCATATTGAGCCTGGCGAGAGGAAGAAGTGCTATAGCAGACGCCATGGACCCTAGAGCCCTCAGGACCAACTCTGCCGGAACTGAACTTGAGTGGAGAATGGCCCGCACCTGGAGCTGCAGATTTTGAACTCTGTCTGCAGTGAGGAAGGCTTTTAAGCTCCTTGTGTCTAACCTGGCCCCTATGAAATCTATGAGCTGTGTGGGTGCTAGGTTGGATTTTTTTGTATTTATAGTGATGCCCAGACTGGGAGCAAGATGGAGAAAGGAGTCTCGCGCCAATAGTAGTAGATGCCTTGTTGGGGCGGTAAGGAGCCAGTCGTCCAGGTAGGGAAAGACCTGCACCCCCTGAAGCCTCAGGTGGGCCGCTACCACTGCTAATACTTTGGTGAACACCCTGGGGGCTGTGGTGAGACCAAAGGGAAGGACCCGGAACTGGTAGTGACTGGCTCCCAGCCGGAAGCGGAGAAACCTCCTGGAACACCTGTCCATTAGTATATGGTAGTACGCATCCTTGAGGTCTATAGAGCACATCCAGTGATTTTCTCCCAGAAGGGGGAGAATAGATTGCAGAGTGACCATTCGGAACTTCTCCTTGGGAACTGCCAGGTTCAAGAGAGAAAGGTCTAAAATTGGTCTTAGGTCCCCCGTCTTTTTTGGCACTAAAAAGAACCTGGAGTAGAACCCTGATCCGATCTGGGGGGACGGGCTGGATGGCTCTTTTCTTTAGCAGATGGCCAATTTCTGCCAAAGCGGCCTCCCGTTGACCGGGTGGAACATCTGGGAGGGACTTCAATTTTGGTAAGTGACGAAATGGGATGCGGTATCCTCTGGATATGATCTGGAGAACCCAGCGGTCTGATGTTATGGACTCCCATGCCGCTAGGTGCTCCGAAAAACGTCCCCCAACTGCCTCCAGAGTGGAGCAGCCGGGCAACCCCTCAGGGTTGCTGCGCGGGCCGTTCAGAGAAAGGTTCTCTGGACTCAAAGTTCCTGGGAGCCCCTCTGCCTCTAGGGCGGCATCCTCCCTGTCCTCCTCTGCCACGGAAGGACTGGTTGTCCGGAGCAGGCTGGGATTGCGACTTCCGGAACCACATCTTCTTCTGACCCTTTTGCTTCCTAGAATAGGGCCTCTGGGGTGCAGAGAAGCGGATTCCGACGGCAGACAGCATCTACCCGTCCTTCTCGCTCTGGGTCAAAGTGTCGCGAACGGTTTTGCCAAAGAGGGCAGAACCATCAAAGGGGGCGTTCGCAAACGACGCTTTGAAGGGCTCTGAGAAATCGCAATGACGGAGCCAGGCCTGACGTCTAGTGACTAGACCTGCCCCCTGCGGCTCTAGCGGCACCTTCCGTAGCATGGGAGAGAAGCCACATAGAGGTATTGGCAACTGATCTAAGAGTGGCCATGCGGGTGGAGTGCAGCACTTTGTCCTCCTCAGACATGGACTCTGGGGGAGATGCAGCGTATTCTTTAATAAGATCGCGCTGCATCCTAATCACGTGTGCCAGGTAGTTCAGCGCCCTTACCGAGAAGTTCGCTGAACTAAATATCCACTTCCCCAAGCGGTCCATCATCCGAGACTCCTTGCTCGGGGGATGGACTGAGGGACTCTCCTGAGCAAGTTCCCTCTTGGTGGCCGCCGCCATCAACATGGCATCTACCAGAGGCCCCTTACTCCAATGGGCACGGTCAGCCGGTGGACTGAGGATCCGGTCGGGCCTCTTAGGTAATGAGGTCCACCAGGGGGTCGGCAGGAGGGGACACCCAAGAGGTAGACGGGCCCGCTTCAAATGCCTCCAAGAACACTGACTCGTCCGAGGAAGACTTGGGGGCAGACCACCCCCCCCCTTATGCGGAGCATTTCCATGATGTCTCCAAATGAGACATCCTCGGGGGGTGACCGTGGGGAGCCTTCCCCTTCCTCCAAATCCGTGTCTTCCGTGAGAGACTCGGGGGAGTCAATATGCCTCCTTTTGCATGTATGCTTGCGGGGAACATCCTCTGGGGGGCTGTCAGAGGACTCCTCGCAAGCAGTAACCTGTTCCGGGGGAACAGCTTGGGGCACAGAAGCGGGCTGTCCCAAGGGTCGGATGGTGGAAGCCTGACCCAGTGCAGAGAGAGTGCGGGACGGAGCCGAAACAAGTGCCGGGGGTCCGGAGACCCTCAACAGGGCCCTCTCCACTACATCAAAAGCCGAAGGGGAGCCGACCTCGACCAAAGGATCCGACAATCGGCTCCCCCTCGGATCCGAAGAGTGGATCGGAGCCGCCGCCGAAGCGCTCGGATCCGGGACAGTGCGCTCCGACACAGACGGCGCCGAAGGAGCACTGATCCCCCCGGATCTGAAGCTCGGATCCAGGCTCCGAGAGGACGGATCCGATGCACTCGAGGGCAGGGTCGGATCCAAGTACTATCGGCGCCGACCCACCCCCGGCTACGAAGCTGCTCAGCTCCAACTACTCCGAACCCGGGTAGCGGGTCGGAGAAGGAGCAATTGGCTTGAAAAAGGGGGGAGGCAAGAGCACTCCCATCTGCATCTGGGCCTGGATGAACCTTCTCATCATCCGGTCCAGATCAGCGTCCGACAGGCTATAAGTTGATCTCGACGAGGCTACCGAGGTAGGCCTTGAGTGCCTCCTCGATAGCCTCGACGGAGATTGGGTCTCCTCCTCCTCAGGTCCCGGTGAAAAACACACTGGAGACCGGAGCCGAGGAGGGGGAGAGCCAGCAGACAAGGAGGCCGGGGGAGAAGCCCGCTTGGCTGGCGGGGCCGAAACAGAGGTCTCGGCCCGCCGCTTATGGTGCTTCTCCCTCCGGTCCTTCTTCCTAGCTTCCCTCTCCTCCAAACCAGAAACGGGCGGTTGAGTCCCAGGAGGAGGAGGGGGAGCCGGAGAGGGAACAACAGTGGTAACGGTTACCCCCAAAGGAGCGGAGGCCGGAGCAGAGTCCGGCGGCAAAAGACCCGCCAAAACAAGCTTGGACCTCCGCTCCTTCAATGCCCTGGGGTTGAACCCTGCACAAATGGAACATCCAGATGTGGGGTGTTCAACCCCCAGGCATCTAACACACCGAGTGTGGCCATCAGCTGGGGAAAGCTTATGGCCACACTCGGAGCACTTAGAAAAGATAGCTTTGGGCTGCTCAGACACCCCAAAACCAACAACAAGTTACTAGAACTAAAAAGTAAAAGTAACAAAAAAATCACTCACAGGCCCAAACACACACTACGCTACCAGCGAGGGGAGGGATATAAATTTAAGTTTAAAACTCTAAAAAAAGTAATAATACAGGAGGGAAACCTACACTTTCACACAAATTTACCAAAAAAATTACAAAATAGAAGTATTTTAAACTCTAATAAAGCACTTAGCTGGAGAGCTGGAAAAACACAATCTGGTCACCATGCGCGGCAAACGAGATCTAAGGTCATGAGGGTAGAGCAGGGCATTATGGGTGAGGGGAGGAGCTGAGAGCTTGGATCCATAGCTGGTAAACCATGCCGGTTCGGATCCGATATCGGATCCATAACCCACAGGTTGCAGACAAATGAATCTCCTACTTCAGATCTTTAGTTTATCCAAATATTGGCGCTGTCTAAGCAAATCCAGGGTGTGAAGAACCTTCTTACTAGCAGACTGTGGAGAAGGAAAAAAAAAAAAAAAAAAAAAGGGAAGATGAATACACTGATTAAGGGACAACTCATTGTACTAATCCTTATTTTATTCCCAAGGTGGTCAAAGAGACTTCCCTGTCTCTGTGGAAAACTAAGAAAGGACGAATAGCCATGACAGCCCTCCTTGGCTGAAGTGAGAACCAAAAGAATAATCTTCCAAGAACAATGTTGCAAGGAAGCTGATGAAGCAGGCTCAAAAGGAGCCAGAGTCAATTTTTCAAGTACAAAACTGAGGTCCCAGGAAGGCAGAATAGGTTTCCTGGGAGGTCTGATATGAAGCACACCTTTAAAAAATTGTTTGACCTGAAATCTAGAGGCCAGAGGAGGAGGAGGAGTCAAGGGCATTCAGTCAAACTGCTGACCAGTCAGCTTTAACTGAAGAATACCAAAACCAAACATGGAACTAATCACACAGATAAGAGGTTACTGAAGGCGAGTGTGTTACCACACAATCACTTCCATTTGAACATACAGGACTTCCTGGTAAGTAGTTTCCTGGCCTCCTGCAGAACCCGAAGCACATCCTCAAAAAACAGGTGCCTGAAAGGGATCAAAACCCTATCACCTATAGTGTCAGACAAAGAGTAAACAAGTGAGGATGGATAAAAGATCCCTTTGTCTTGTTTGAGAAGATCCACCACATGAGAACTTGTGGTGATTGCCTCCGGCCAACTGAGAAATAAGGGGGAAACAATGTTGTCTAGGTCAAAAGGGAGTCACCATCAATATTTTGGACGAGTCTTGCCTCATCTTGTGCAACACTCATAACAGAGGAAGGGGAGGGAAGGCATAAGGAAACGCATCTTAACAAGGAAAACACAAGGTGTCCACTTTCCAAGCCACTGAACTTGTGACTCGAACAGAATGCAGGAAATTGCATGTCAAGTGGAGGCAAAAAGATCTATCTTAGGAATACCCCACAGTCAATGTCCAGGAACAGATCTCTGTGAAGTAGTCATTCTTGAACTTGTATGCTGGACCTGCATTAGGAGTCCACCAATAGATTGTGCTCAGAGGAAAGAAACTGCCTGAAGATTCACTTGATACTGGATAGCTAGATCCCAGACCTGAAGAACTAGTCTGCAAAGACGCTAGGACTTTCTGCCCTCTTTCTTGTTGACATACCACATTACTGTGGTACTGTACATGACAACTTTGAGGGGCACAGGGTGAAAGAAAGGATGAAAAACCAGTAGCAAAGCCCTCATTTTTCTTTACACCGATGTGATCTGACCTCTGATGAGGCAGTCACAGACCCTGAACCTTGAGAAGACCATAGGAGGCACCCCACCCCCTGTCTGAAGCATCTGTAAAGATTTCCTGAATTGCAACTAGAGCTTGAAAAGGAAGCCCTGGTTGAGTAAAAAGTTAACTTTAGCACTGAAGCTCAAGCCTGAAACAGGGAAGGAAATTACCAGGAAGTCCAGAGGTTGGCAATGTTGAAGCCACAGTGACTTGAGGTACCACTGAAGCTTCCTTATATGGAGCCCGGTGATAGACAGCATAAGAATGGTGGAAGCCATGAACTCGAGAACCCTAAGAAATTCCCTGGCGGTGACAGAAGCCAGAGTAGGAAGGGATAGGAAAAAGGTGGAGTCAGAGCCTTGGAGGCAGGCAGAGACGCCAACATGGGAACTCTCAAGTCCGCAGCCAAGGAAAATATAGTCCTGGGAAGGTACCAGAATTAATTTCCAGAAGTTTATGAAGAAGCTCAGACTCAAACAGGGAAGCAGAAAATGTGAGATCCTGAAGCAAACATTTGGGAGAAGGAGCTTGAATAAGCAGACCCCATATATAGGGAAAGAAATGAATTCCTCGAAAACTGCAAAAAGCAATGACAGGACAGAGGCATTTGGTAAATACCCTGGGGCAGCAGAGAGGCCAAAGGGCAAAGCAAAGTACTAAAAAATAACTAAGTAAAGCAACTATTTTTTATTAGTATATGCATAAAACAATTCATGATATAAACTACATGTAATAGACAGTAAAGTAGTTTTGTGTAGTCAGCTATATTTTAAATGGGGGGGGGGTCTTCAGTGACTGTTGCGTGTGTTTAAGATATTAAAATAAAGCAATTTTAGTTGTAAGAAATACAAGTATGACGAGAAGAAAGGCTAGACAAAAGCAAGTAAAATGTTAATATGCTGCGATCTTGGGCTGCTTGGGTGTAAAAGTGCACTAGTTATATTGTACGTAAAATTAATATATTTTCACTTATTTTTACAAGAGTGAATGTCTAGATTAATGCCCTCGGCTTAAGGTATAAACAAGTGATTTTGTAAGCAAATAGGCTTGAAAAATAAGACAAAATAATGTAAGCCACGAAAAATGCTAGGTTTCTTACACAAAGATATTAGCTTGCTTTTCCCCCATTAGCAAATGTTCACGGAGAGTCAAGAAGTCTTGTAGCAGAAGGCAGTTGTACACACTCTTCTGAGTGAAATTTACAAAGATTCATTGCTGACTACTTTTACATGGATACAAGCTGCCTACAGGTGGATGCAATTTATCTTGAGAGTACAGAGCATTCCTTACTGTGGAAAATGCAAAATTTAAAATGTACGATGGCAAGTACTTCAGTGAAAAATAAAAGTTTGAAATTATGGGAAGTGAATTAGAGAAAGCAGCCTCTCTAGCTTCCTTAATATGTCAATGCATCTGACAGAAGTGTGTGTACAACTTAGTTTTATTTAAAAATAGGCAGTGCACTTTTCTTGGGGCTAAAAGTTAGTCTTTTATAAGCATACAAGTGCTTTTTCACACCTGTGAAGGGAACAGAGACAAGAACGGACAGCAATTACCTTAACAGTAGATGATCAAATGACCACTGCTACAGTAGCCTTAGCTAAATGGGTTATATCCTGCCAAATATAGAACAGCTCGTCAGCTTCCAGTGTCAGGACATCTTTCACATCAAACGGTCAGACAGCTCAAGCTAAGCTGACTAAATGAAAAGTTTATGAACAAAGCCCTTCAGAGCTTTCCTGCCAAAAGAGAGGGGAAAGCTGCTGAGCCCTGACAGGACAAAGCTAGGAAAAAAAGTCCACACCCTAGTACAAAGGGATACAAAAAAGGGGGGAATGGAGAGAGGGAGGGAGCAGCTACTGCAAAAGTGATCATTTGAACATCTATTGTTTTAAGTTCACTTACACAACTGTACTATGCTTATCATATATGATCACTGCTGCAGTATCTATAGCTATAAGAGTAGACCCTAGTTTACTACATTTGGGAGGTAGAAGAAGAAGCAAAGACTGATTTAGACCTAGAAAAGAAATCAAGCTTATAGTGCTTTGTAAAAGTATGTACAGAGGACCAATTAGCAGCTTCTAGAATACTTCTAGAATTGAACAAAGCCAAAGATGAAGCCAAAGCCCTGGTAGAGTGTGCTTGGCCTCTCTATCTAGAAAAGTCTCGTCATGATGAGTCTGCAACCACTAAGATCTCCTGGGGACCAAAATGGTTCAGAGAGATGACTGCCTTTATCAGGACAAGCAGCTCCTTGATGTTTATGTGCTTGCATCTGTCCTTGTTGTCCCACACCCACTGCACTTTTAACCATCCTGAAACTGCTCTCCAGGGAAAAGTCCAAGGTGTCTGTGGTGGCTGACTGCGTTGGAGTAGGGAGGGAGAAGGGGAGACCTGGATTTAAGGACATCTATTGTCCCCCCCAAAATTATTTATTTTTTGACAAACCCCAGCAGTGAGATTTGGAAAGATAAAGTGTGTTAAGTGCTGGGAGCAAAGAGATTTCAGACAACAAAAGATAAAAGGCATTAGTGCTGGGAGCAAAGAGATTTCAGATAACACTGCATCTTTCTCATGTGAAATCTTGCTAAGGCTATTATGAGAATTAGAGGCCATAAGACCCAAACTTTTCATATATTCACTCTGTGCCCAAAGTCAAGAGTACAGAACCATATAAATAGATGTAGATACAGATCTATTTTTTTTCCTGTGCAAGAAAAACTTTCTGAACTTAGTTGCCTAGATGACATACCATGAATCCAATCCTCTGTGAAAGACCGACTTTTGAATGCTCTCTTGGAATTCCAGCTTGTTTAGGAGATCTGTCACTCAAGAGGTTCTTGACACTTTGAAAAAGATTCTGCAAAAGAAAGTCATCTAAATATGTGAACATGTGGCTGCAATGTGCTAGACACTTTGTGAACACACGATGCAGTGGATAATCCAATGGGTAAGACAGATAACTGAATGTGAACCAGACACAAAACCTTAAGAAATGTCTGAAGTCTGGACGGACGGGGATGTGAAAGCCTCTTTTAAGTTAAGTGTTACCAAGAAACTTGAAAGATTAGGAAGAGTTAACAGGTTGTGAAATGACATTTTAAATTTGAGCACCATCACCAACAGGTTTAGGAAAGAAAGATCCAGAAATGGTATCCACTCATTTTCTTTCTTGGGTACTACGAACATTCTTGAATACAAAAACCGTGTTCACCTAGGAAGGAGAAATGGTTTAACTCCTTGGAACAAAGTGTAATGAAGAACTGGTAGAACAGAGTCTGATCTGGAAGATGAGGAATGACCCTGTGGAAAGGAGGAATTTCCTCCCACTGCCATCTGTAGCTTTGAAGAATCACTTTCATAATCCATTTGTCAGAAACCAGATGTTGGCCAAAGAGAAATCTGGAGATTCAGACTTTCTGGAAGTAAAAAGGGGTCAGGATTGAAGTAGAACAAAGTCTCTTGAATAGCTATTCAGACTGACAGTCCTTAACTTTGGGAGGTTCTCTACCTCCTTCTGGAACCCTTTTACCATTTCTTCTTAAGTCTGTTTACCTGTACTTTACTGAAACTGTTTATTCTGATTTTAGAAGAAACCAGATGAAAAGTTAGAAACTGGCTTGCAAATTTTGGAAAAATAAGCCGGAAAAATCTTAGAGAGTAACTGGATCAGCTTTGTCCCTTTTATCACACTTTTTGATCACCTCTGCAGCAGAAGGTCCAAACACTAAATTTCTATAAAGGATGAACTCAAATATAATTTTTACCACCACCTGGGAAGTTATGAGAATGCAGCCAAGCAAACCTCCTTAAAACAATTCCAGTGGCCCAGCCCTAGAAAAATTACCAAAACAGTCATACACGCACTGTAAAGGAGTAATGACCTGTGGAATAGAAGAAACCAAGTTATACAAAGCAGATTTTCCTCATAAGGAAAAACTGCAGATAAAGCATTCCTCATGCTTTCATAATTTGTCAGAAGAAACATAAGTGCCAGATGATTCAAAATTCTGAAAATTAAAGTTGCAGAAGTACATACCGTCCCCCCCCCAACATCTATCAATTATTTTCCCATCCTTATCAGAAAGAAAAGGACTGGAAAAGACTAGGTGCTTAGCAGCAGTGGGATCAACTAGCAGTATACCTGTCGGGTCAAGTTTGGGAACAGTGTATAAAAATTTAAAAAAGACAGAGGAACTTTACAGATCCTATCTGCCTTCTTAGGGACAGCTGCCTGACTATCAAGAGACTGCAGGCAGAAATATACACATCCTCTAAAGCACACAGAACAGGAGAAAGGAGTATACGATCTGGAAAATCCTTCTGCAACAACTCATAGTATTTTCTGAGGGACTGAGAAACCTCGCTGTCCTCCCACTGGAAACAATGGCACATTCTAGCAACAGTCTCAGAGAAAGAGACCCCCCCCCACAAGGAGAGCCCAAAACTGAGCTCTTCAGAGTCTGAATCAGAAACCTAAGTAAATAGCATCCATTCCCAGCATCTTCCTGGTCAGATACATATTACTGAATATCTTCAGGAAAAATGGCATCCCTCTTTTACCAGAAAGTACTTTACAAGAAGGGTCAAACAGCCTGAATTAAACCTGAGGCAGATCCAGTAAACGACTCGTATCCAAAGAAATTTGAGGAGGAATAGATATAAGTTTGGTTTTCTGTTTCTCTGACAGGAAAAAAGGGGCCAACTGTGTTACTAACAGCAGCAGCTTCCCCAGGATCAGTACAGTATTCTGGCACAACGGGGAAACCTTCCTTGTTCCCTTCTCCCAGGAATGATCAGTGTCTCTCTCCCTTGCCCAAGGAGCTCATAGCTTTAAAATAACTATCACAAAGAGGAAAGTAATAAAAAAGCAACATAAATAAGAAAATACAATTTTCTCCCAAAGGGAACTTATCTGTCCAGCAAATGAACAGCACAAGCAAACTGTCGATCACTGAAAGCCTCATTGGACTGTATATTCCTCAGCAGTAGTAAAGCTATGAAGGATTTTACGTCCAAACATTTCTTTTAGTCAGCTCAGCTTGATCTACCTGACAGGGTGTGTTAGAAGGTGCCCTGAAGCTTTGGAAGCTGGCCAGCTGTTGCATCCTTGGCAGGATATTAACCCATATAGCTAAGACTACTGCAGCAGTAATCAATATGATGGTTATCACAAGCTGTAGCTTGCAATTTAGCATGGATAACTAATTTATAGGTAATGCCTGTGGGTGCAGAAGCAATTTAGGAAAATTGTTCATATTTGCAGAGTTAAACACTTTTTTGAAGATGCAGATAGTTTAGTATGTTTATTCAAAGTTAATAGGGGATGGTGTGTTTTTAAATTTTTTTGAGGGATTTCACCAAAACAAAAAAAAAGTCTTAAAATGTAATGTAGGTGCAAACAGAGATAAGAACCAAATGAATAAAAGATCATTCTATCACACAGTGTGTGCATGTAACACAAAAGGTAGAAATACACATATTAAAAAAACTATCTATGAGAGCTAGTAATTTATTTTTTTATCATAATGGCAATGCTATCCGCATTACCTTGGAATGTAAATGATCTTACAAGTATAGACAAAAGGGAGACAGTACTGTATTATATTAAATGCAGAGTGGCAATGCTTTAGGTGACATATTTGGAAAGAAATGTGCAAGTAAATTTGACAATGAAAGGATTTCAGAATAAGGGAGTGCATGGATAATATGCATGACTTTAGCATGACTGCTGCTAAGCAACCCTTTTTTGACAACTCCAGAGCGCAAAAACATTTGACACAAAACAGAAATTACAGAGAGTTACTTGCCAAATGTTTTTGTTACAAGCTCCCTAAAATAACCAGTGATCCTGTAAAGGTATTAGAGATGTTTAAATTTTATTAAAATTTGTATAAAGCAGATAAATTGGGAAATCAAGAAAAAGCATGAATGGAAATATTTATGGAATACTTAAATATGCAAAAGGCAGAGGTAGATGAGGCTCAACAATTAAAAGTTAATATAGGCAGAGATGAGAAAAGATGCGATGAGATGGCATAAAAAATGGTGATTTATACCTAATTTCCAGAAAAGTCCCTAGGAATATATTGCATTCCAGTGGAAGTTTGAAAGCTAGTAGGGAAGAAAGTGATAAAGGTTTGAAGGTTTTAACACTATTTTAAAAAGGAGGGGAGGCACCATCATCTTGGAAAAAAAGCTGTTCTGGCTGTAAAACCTAAAGATGGTAAAAACTCATCAGATCCAGCTTTATATAGACCCAATTCAATTTTAAACCACAATTATAAAGTGTTTATGTCCACAATAGCTAAAGGAAAGGCAAAGGTGATGTCAAAATTGATAAATAGGGATCAATGTGGTTTTGTGGAGGGGAGGCAAACATATGATAGCATTAACAGAATAAAGACATCCAAAATGAAAGAATGTAAGAAAATGCCATTACTGTTGGTGTCTTGATGCAGAGAAAGCATTTAACAGAGTAAACTGTGGCTATGTGTAGGGCAATGGACGCATTTGCACTTCATAATACAAGGTTAATTAGAAATGTATACAAATGACTGGAGGTAAAAAAAATTGAAGTGGAATAGTTCCAAGTTGAGGAACCAGGCAGGGATATTCCTCTTTACCCTTTATTATCTGAATTATATTTAGGAGCATTACCAAAAAATATAAGGGATTCAGAAATGCAAAGATATAATTGGCATGGTGTTCAAGAAAAATTGGCTTTATTTGTAGATTTTGTACCTAAGGGAACCAGAAAGTGACACTTCAGTGTTGTGGAACATTTTGAGTCAATTCTGTTTTTTTTTTTGTTTTGTTTGTTTTTTTAATATATAATGAATAAATCTAAAAAAAGATGTTATGTTCTCACCATAACATTCCATTTGAGTAGCTGTACTTCATCTGTCTTCAACCTGTGGTTATTCGAATCTGAGATGGCTGCATCACCAGCATCTGATCCTAGTTCCAAGCTCCTCCCCTACCCATAATGCCCCTCCATCTCTTCATTTCCTCAGATCGAGTTTGCTGAATCAAACATAAGCCCGACCCAAGAATATATGAACCTTTAGTGGTAAGGTTATCTAGAACAAACATAAGCAGGAGAGCCACAAGTGTGCACCTCTCCAAATATCAAAATAGGACAATCGTGGCAAGGTTAGGAGGAAGGAGGGATGGTTGAAAACAAATGAACAAATACTCAGATGGAATGTTATGGTGAGTACATAACTTCTTTATCTGAAGTAGTTTACTTCATTTGACCTTCAACCTGTGGGACAGAGTCACCAGCTACCTTTATCTGGGTGGCCCTCATGGAAGGATATTACGGAGCACCGCAGAGCCAAAGGATGCTTGTATGCCTGGATACCATGTCCAATTTGTAATGTGAAACAAAGGTATGAGATGAGGACCAAGTAGCTGCAGAACAAATGTAATCTAGCAACACTCTAGACCAGAAAGCTGCCAAAGTTGCCATGGATCTAGCAGAATGGGCTTTAATCAGGCCTAGTGGGGAGATGCCTTCATCAGAATATGCCGGAGAATGCATTGGGAAATCCATCTCGCAATGGTAACTTTGGAAACTGGTTTGCCTAAAAAGGGTCACGAATTGGAAACAAACAGTTGGTCTGATTTCCGGAAGGGTTTCATTCTGTTTAGGTAAAACCTCAATTGCCTATGTACAACCAACAAATGTAACTTGTATTCACCTCTGTTTTGGAAATTTGGAAAGAAAACAGGAAGACTGATGGTTTGGTTAATATTGTTCTCAGAAGCCACTTTAGGAAGGAAGGAAGGCTTCATGCGCAGGGAAAACTTGTCCTTATGAAAAACCATATAAGGAACTTTAATGGATAAGGCTTGGAGTTCCGATACCCTCCTGGCTGAAGTTATGGCCACCAAAAAAGCAGTTTTCCAAGAAAGGAATTGTAAGTCTACTGACGCCACTGGTTCAAAGGGAGGGGGAAACTAGGGCTTGTAGTATGAAGGTGAGGTCCCATTGGATCTTTCACTGGTGGTCGCAACATAAAAGTTCCTTTAAGAAAAGTTTTACAAAGAATAGACGAAGCTAAGGAAGCCACGTTTTCACCCACATGGAAGTTAGAAATGGCAGCCTGTTGAACTCTAACAGTAGAATTCCTCACACCCTGCTGAAAAATACCAAACAAAAATTCCAGAATGGCCAGAACTGGAGCTGAAAAGGGGTCTAGATTCTGTTGAGAGGCCCAAATAGAGAAACATTTCCATTTACTAAGTATATCTTTCTGGTAGAAGATTTATGGGCCACTATCAGAATGGCTTTAACCGGAGAGGATAAAAACGGGAGTCCTAATCATTACTGGAAATGGAGCAGCCAAGCTGCGAGTTTTAGACTATCCAGGTCTGGATGAGGAACCCCTGTGGGGTGAGAAATGAGATCTGGAACCAGATCCATGGAGGAACTACAAGATGAGACCATAGAGAGGGGAACCAGACTTGACAAGGCCAGAATGGGGTGATGAGGATTAATGTGCTCCCCACCCTGCGGGCTTTCTGAAGAAACTTCGGAATGAGAGGTAATAAAGGGTAAGCATAAAGGAGAATGGGAGGCCAAGCATGAACCAGTGCATCTCTGGGAGCTTCCTCCTGATGGAGCTCAGGGCAAAGAACTCACTGCACTTTGCATTGGAAGGAGATGCGAAGAGATCGCAGCAAGGCCAGCCCCACTTTAGAAAGATCTATTCCCCTACTGAAAGATTCAGACACCACTCATAAGACATCAGAACAGTCCTGCTGAGCCTATCCACTAGGATGTTGGACCATCCCAGAATGTGCATTGCCACCAGAAAGCGGCCAGTGGAAACCATCCATTCCCACACTCTCATGGCTTCTTGACAAAGGGGATAAGATCTGGTTTCTCCCAACTTGTTGATGTACCAAATCACTGACATGTTGTCCGATTAGATGGCAATATTCCCTAGAGGAAGATGGGCATGAAGGGCCTGCAACTCTAAAAGAACTGGCCTCATCTCCAGGACATTGATGTGCAAGTTGGTCTCGGAAAGGAACCATGTGCCTTGGACTGTCCTTCAAGCAATGCCCCCCCCCCCCAACCCCAGCTGGGAGGCATCCGTGGTCACGGGAAAAGAAGGAAGAAAGGGATGTTCCTGAACAAGTTCTGGGGAAAGAGTCCAACAGAAAAGTGCCTCTCTGCAAGCCCAAGACATTCGTATTGGGTGGGACAAGGGTAGATCCAGGGGGACCACTGAACTGCTAATGTCCATTGGAGGACCCGTATGTGAAGACATGGGAAGGGGTGAAGATCAGCAGTGGCTGCCATGAAACCCAGGGCCCACAGAACTGATTCCGCTGATGGGCAGTGAGAATGAAGAATGTAAGATACATGATGCTTCAAACATTTACCCTTTCCAAGGTGAGGTAAACTTTCATTTGTATGGTGTCTAGCCGAGCTCCAATGAAGTGTAAGCTCTGAACTGGAGTCAGCGTTGACTTGTTGGCATTGATTGTAATGCTCAGTCCGTTTGCTAGAAGGAAGTAATCCCAGGCCTGGCATGGTAGATGCTTATTAGGGGCAGCAAGGAGCCAATCATCTATGTAGGGGAAAGCCGGGATTCCCTGAAGCCTCAGGTGGGCCACTACCACCGCCATGACTTTGGTGAACACCCTGGGGCTGTGGTGAGACCAAAGGGTAGGGCCCTGAATTGATGACTGGCCCCCAGCTGGAAGCGAAGAAACCTGCGTGAGCGCCTGTGCATTTTGATGTGAAAGTGCGTGTCCTGGAGGTCGATACAGCACATCCAATCTTCTGGCTACGGGTAGGGCAGAATGGACTGAAGCATGACCATCCAGAATTTCTCTTTGGCTACTGACAGGTTCAGAATGGATGGATCCAGAATGGGTCTTGGGTCCCCCATTTTCTTTGGCACTAAAAAAAACATGAAATAGATGCCCAATCCGGATTGATCTGAGGTGACAGGTTGAATGACTAACTTTTTTTTTTTTTTATCTCCAGTGCTGCTTCCTCCCTCTGGGTGGGTGGAACATCCAGGAGGACTTTTGGTTGGAGGGGTGGTGTTACGAATGGGATGGAATGACCTCTGGATATGATTTTTAACACCCAACAGTCAGTTGTAATGGACTCGCACTCCGTTGGATGTAACAAATAATGGCCCCAGACTGCCTCCAGAGATGAGTAGCCAGGCAATCCTTAAGGGTTGCTCCACGGGTCTGAGAATGGTTATCAAGACCTGAAGTTCTTCGGACCCCCTCTGCCTCTGGGCTGGCATCTGTCGTAAGCCCCCCCCCATCTCTGGTGGAAGAAGAGTCCTGAGTGTCATGGGAGAACTAAGATTTCTGGAACCACATCTTCTTTGCCCCTCATTGATTCCTTGAGAAGGATCTCTGAGGGAAGGAAAAGCGGATTCCAATGGCAAACAGTGTCTTCCCGTCCTTCTCACTCTGGACTAGTATCTCACGCACCGACTTCCCAAAAGTACAGTTTTGTACCTACCATAAATGTAGATGTCCGATAGGAATGCATCTGCAGTCCTTACAAACGGGTTGTCCTGTCATCAGGCAGCCCTTCGGTCGGCCGGATTCCAAAGTCTGGGTCTGGCCTTGGCTGGTGTCGCACTTCACCCGACGTCATAGCTGCAGTTATTCGGGTATAAAGGCATCAGCCGACGCCATTTTCCTCAGTGTTTCTTGCCCCAGATGCCAGGTGCCCTCTTGGAAGGCTAAATTTGGATAAATGCCAATGATTCCAAATAGTAGAGAGCAAACACAAAAAATAAGCATGTATGTACATATATACAAACAAATACACCATAATAGATCCCCCCCCCAAGCTAGCTGAAGGCTGGCAAATACCCTAGGAGTACCTCAGAGGGGAAGGTGGGTGGGTAATCCTGACTGCAGATGCATTCCTATCGGACATCTACATTTATGGTAGGTACAAAACTGTACTATGTCCTTCAAGGATGCATCTGCAGTCCTTACAAATGGGTAGAATACCATAGCTAAACAAGGGGAGGAGGAAAGAGTAGAGATTATGGTGTAGCTAGGATCCCTTGCAAAACAGCAGTGGCAAAACCTGCTCGGGATCTAGAGTATAAAGGTAAATTGTAATGCTTGGCAAATATATGCACGGAGGTCCAAGTAGCAGCATCTATAATGTCCTTGGTAGCCACTCCTCGTAAGAAAGCTGTGGTAGTGGCTGTAGCCCTTGTGGAGTGAGGCCTAATGTTCTCTGGAGTTTTCTTTCCATGGTAGGAGTAACAAAATCTAATGCAATTTCCGATCCATTTGGAGATTGTCTGTTTTGAAATTGGTTTTCCTTCCTTTCCTGTGGCATATGCTACCAGAAGCTGGTCAGTTTTTCTATTGGGCTTAGTCCTGTCCAGGTAGTAGCGTAACTGTCTGTGTACATCCAAGGTATGCAAAAGTCTTTCTCCCCTGTTCTGTGGGTTTGGGAAGAATGTAGGTAGGTGGATAGCCTGATTTAATGACACTCTGGATACCACCTTAGGCATAAATGTAGGATTTGTTCTCATGGACACTATCTTGATGGAAGATCAGGAAGGGTTGTACTGCCATTAATGCCTGTAGTTCAGAGACCCTTCTTGCTGAAGTTATTGCCAGCAGGAAAGCAGTCTTCCAGGATAAGTATTGTAATTCTGCTATTGCTGCTGGCTCGAAAGGAGGAAGTGTCAATTTTTCTAGCACAAAGTTCAAGTCCCATGCTGGCAATGGTGGTTTCCTGGGAGGTTTTACATTTTAATTCCTCTCAGAAACTGTCTGAGCAGGGATGAGAGAAGACAGGAGGATCCAAGCTGTATTGTGCTGAAATAGCTGATGCATGTATCTTGATGGAAGAATAGGACAGGCCTGTGTGGAAGAGCTCTGCCAAGTACTCCAGGATGTTGGCCATGTTTACCAGAGTCACATCTTCTCCCTTTGCAGTACTCCAAATGAGATATCTTTTCCATTTTGCTGCATAATTCTTTCTTGTTGAAGGTCTGCGAGCCTCCAGGATTATGTCTTTAACCCTTTGGGATAAGTTTGGGTTAATTGCTGTAATGTAATGTTCCAGGCAGTTAGCTGCAGAGTTTTCAGGTTTGGATGCAGGATGTTGTAGTTGTTCTGTGTTAACAGTCATGGGATCAGGGGTAGTGTCCATATTTGTTCCTGAGACATGCTCCTCAGCAATGGGTACCAATGTTGTCTTGGCCAGTCTGGAGCTATCAGAATGATCCTTGGACGGTCCTCTTTGATCTTCAGAAGCACCTTGTGCATCAAAGGAAGTGGTGGAAATGCGTATGCTGTCAGGTTTTTCCAACTGAAAGATAGGGAGTCCACCTTCCAAGCAAGTGGGTGGTACGTCCTTGTGCAGAATTTCTTTAGCTGGTGATTGAATGGGGATGCAAACAAGTCTATTTGTGGTAATCCCCATTCCCTTGTGATGGCTTTGAAGATGTCCGGATGAAGCATCCATTCGTGGGCATCTGTGGTTGTTCTGCTTAATATGTCTGCTAGAATGTTTTCTTTTCCGGTACAAAAATTGCTTGTAACTGAATGTTGTAGCTCAGGGCCACATCCCATAGGTCCAGTGCCAGCCGGCATAGAGGATATGAATGGGTGCCTCCCTGTTTGTTGATGTACCACATAACTGTGGTGTTGTCTGTCCTTATCATCAACTGACCTTCTTGGAGAAATGGTCTGAATGACTGGATTGCCAATTTTACTGCCAGCATTTCCTTTAGATTTATGTGTAGGCAGCTGGTCTTGAGTCCATAAGCCTTGTATGCACTTGCCCTGCATGTGTGCTCCCAACCGAGGTCTGAGGCATCTGTCGTGATGGTTTGGCTTGGTTGGCTGTTGCAGAAGGGCAATCCTGTGTTGGATTGACAGGCCTGAGCCCACCATAGGAACTCTTGTTTCAGGCATGGGATTATTGGAATTTTGGTTTCTAGGCTGTGCTTGTGTTGGGACCACAAATTCCTTAGGTACCACTGTAGCTTTCTCATATGCAGTCTGGCATGAGGGACCAGAATTATGCAGGATGCCATGAAGCCTAGAGCTTGCAGTACTTTTCTTGCAGTTAGGTGGTTCTGCTTTGTTAATGCCAAGAAGTAGAGAGGAAGTTGCTCTTTCTTTTCTGCAGTTAGGAATGCCATTTGTTTTGATGTGTCCAGCTCTGCACCCAGAAAGTTTATTCTTTGGGATGGAATCAGCCTTGACTTTTTTATATTGACTGTATATCCCAAGGCTTGCAGCAGGTAAATGACTCTTTGTAAGTCTTCTGCTAGCTTGTTTTTGTTGTCCGCTTGTATCAGGCAGTCGTCCAGGTAGGGATAAATTTGGATTCCCTGAAGTCTGCAATGAGCAATTACTGATGCCAGGCATTTCGTGAACACACTGGGCGCAGTAGATAAGCCAAAGGGCAATGCTGAAAATTGATAATGCTCTGATCCTGCAAGAAATCTGAGGTATCTTCTGCAAATTGGTCTTATGGGGACGTGCAGGTATGCCTCCTTGAGATCTAGAGTTACCAGCCAAGACTCCTTGCCCAGCATGGGAAGAAGCTGCTGTAGGGTCAGCATTTTGAATTCTGGAACAATAAGGAATGTGTTTAAAGCGGACAGGTCTAGAATGGGTCTCCATTTGTTTTCTTTTCTTGATACCAGGAAGAGTCTGGAGTAAAATCCCTTTCCTTGCTCCATAGATGGTACCTTTTCCACAGCTCTCATTCTTAATAGCTGAGATATTTGTTTTAGAGCTTCTGTCCTTTGAGTAGGTGGTAGGTTTGGCATTCCTCTCTTCCCTGGTAGAGTATGGAAATGGAACCTGTAACCTTGGTCTATAGTTTGCAAAATCTATTTTTCCCTTGTGATGCAATGCCAGTTTTTTGAGAATAAGGTTAGTTTTCTGCCTAATGGTGCTTCTAGTTGTTCCCTGGTAGGCGGTGCCACTGTCAAGTCACTGTGATTGAGTTGTTGTAGTAGTGGTGGCTGCGTCTGTGCCTCGCTGGTTGTTACCTTGCCATTGGCGTCCCCTGTAGGCACCCCTGGATTGGTTTCTGCCTCTTGAATGCCTATTCCTGCCTCTCTGAGCCTTAGAGGAGTCCGGAAAGGACCAATTCTTGGAGGGCCAGTTCCTGCTAAACCTTGGAGGTTGAACCTGTAAGAAATCTTTCACCGTTTGTACAGATTTTGCCTTCTCTTCCATCTTTTTTAGCACCTGCTGAGCAGGGGAACCAAATAAATTGACCTTTTCCATGGGTGCATCCAAAAGCTTTGATTTGACATGGTCTGGTAATGCCTGTTCTTTCAACCATGCATGTCTCCTGATAACTGTGCCAGTCATGGCTGATCTAAAGGAAGCCACCAGTGCATCATAGCCACATTTTAAAGAATGGTTACTAACCTGCTGTATGTTATGTACCATTTCCTGAACATATTTTTTATCTAAAGATTCTTCAGAGGAAAGCTTTTTAGTTAACTGGTCAAGCATAAACTGGCAGTTCAAAGCCCTAGCTGACAAGGTAGCAGAAGTGTAAACTTTTTTACCCCATCTCTCTAAGGACCTGAATTCCCTTTCAGAGGGGAGGGGTTTTTTAGTAGAAGTAGCAGCTACAGCTTTAGGGCCCTGGGCGATGGTCTCTGGATCTGCAAAAGGAGCCTTGTATAAATGGTGATGAGTGTCCGGGACCCTGTAGAACCTATCGGGCTTAGCAGGAGCCGGAGGTAATGAATCAGGAGCAACGCAAGCATCATTAAATGCATCATCTACAACAGAAAGAACTGGAGGTATAGCTAAAGGCCTATGTTGTGGTAAATGTAGAAAGGTTCTAAGCCTTTTTCTGGAGTCTGAGAAATCTTGGCCCTGCCACTGAAAATGTTCCCTCATAGCATGCAAGGTTTCCCCAAAGGAAAATTCCTCAGGTGGAGAGGCTGAAGGAATGGACTCTTCAGCATCAGAGTCTTCGTAAGGAGAATAAGAAGCCTCAGGAAGGTCTGTATGTTCTGATTCATCAGAGGAACCATCAGTGGATACTGGTTCAGGGGCTCTGCTCTAGGTCTCTTTTCTGGAGGTGGGAGAGGACCTGTCTGGATGAGGCTGGGATCCACGAATTAAAGAAATTAAATCCTCAGCCAAAGATAGCATATGAGAGCTAGTGCTGGGCCTGTGTGAGGGGGGTTTGGCAGGCACAGATTTTGAAGCTTTGGCTGCTTTAGCCCTGGCAAAGGCCTTAATAGACATGGCTGCAGGAGGCCTAGCAGCTCCACGTGCAGGGGTTGAAATATCCAGGGGAATTGTGTCTGATAATTCCTGAGAAACTGCAGCAGAAGGCTGGATTTCAGAAGCAGATTCTACCAGGTTAGGGGAGGCCTCGGTAGAAGGCATGGTTTCGGCTGGAGAAAGAACCGCTTGCTCCGTTTTGGCCGAAACCGAGACACTCGCGGTTTGCTTAATCGTGGTTTCGGCCGAGACCGCGGACCGCGAGTGTCGGTCCTTTTCTTTTCGTTTTTTGGAAATTTGCATTGTCGGAGGATCAGACGGCATAATGTAGGCAAAATCAGAGCTGAAAATTTGTTCAGCAAACTCCGACCGACGTCTAAGCGTCCGTCGGTTAAAAGAAGCGCAGGCTAGACAAGCTGCTACGTCGTGGTCTGGGCCTAAGCAATGTATACAGTAGGAGTGGAAATCTTTATGAGGTATTTGTTTCTCACAAGATAAACAGTTATTCACTTTCTCTGACATCGGCTGAGGCAAGAAAGAGTCCCCAACGGGGTACTTAGCTTTTTAGAAGTCTTTGAAGTAGTATTCGGTAGTAGTAATCTCTGGATCTGACCGACCGGCACTTGCGAACAGCTTCTGCTTCGGGCGCCACGCGGCAAGAAAGACTGAGGAAAATGGCATCGGCTGATGACTTTATACCCGAATAACTGCAGCTATGACGTCGGGTGAAGTGCGACACCAGCCGAGGCCAGACCCAGACTTTGGAATCCGGCCGACCGAAGGGCTGCCTGACGACAGGACAACCCGTTTGTAAGGACTGCAGATGCATCCTTGAAGGACATCAGGGAAGAGCCATCTTAGGGAGCATTCACAAAGGATGCTTTAAAGGGTTCCAAGAATTGACGTTGTCTCATGGCAATGCCAGACCCGGCTGCCCTAGCAGCCCCTTCTGTTGCATGGGAAAGGAGATGCATAGACATATTTGTGACCGCTTTGAGTGGCCATGCACGCAGAGAGCATTTTCATGCTCTCTGATGACGTGGACTCTGGGGACGACTCAGCGACCTCCTTGACCAAGTCTCGCAGAAGTCTAATAACATGCACCATATAGTTCAGCACCCTTATGGAAAAGGTGGCTGAAGCATAAATGTGCTTCTCCAGATGATCCATGGACCACGACTCTGTCAGGAGGATGGACCGTAGAGCTCTCCTGAATGAACTCTTTCTTGGTGGCAGCTGCCACCACCATAGCATCTACTGGGGACCCCTTACTCCAACTGAATCTGTCCTGAGGGAGCCAAGGACTTTATCCGGTCTTTTTGGAATTGACTCCACGGTGTCTGGTCCGTTCCATGCCCTAGATGTAATAAGAGCCACCAGTGGAACAGCAAGAAGGGACAACCAGGAGGTAGATGGAGGTACCAAATGTCTCCAGGAACACAGACTCGTCTGAGGTCAGTTTTTGGGTGGACCACCCCCCCTCTGTGGCATAGTATTTCCATTGATATCTCCAAATGAGACATCCTGGGGGGGTGACCTGGGGGAACCTTCCCCTTCTTCCAAGTCCGTGTCATCTGTGAGGGACTCTGGGGAGGAGTCCAAGTGCCTCCTTTTACACATGTGTTTGCGAGGGACCTCCTCAGTGGGACTCTCTGTGGGGGACTCACAAACTGGGGGTGGATCCCCAATGGGAGCTCCCTGGGGCACATCAAGCACGGGCTGTCCTTGAGAGGACAGGATCGCCAGAGACAGACCCAGAACAGAGGGAGACGAGGTGGATTCCAAGAGAAGATGGTCCAGAGGCCTCGACCCACTCAAGTGGACCCTCTCCACCACGTTCAAAGCCCAGGGAGAACAGACATCCCGGGAAACAAACAATGGAGGCACTCTCCTCAGATCTGACAGGGGAGTCAGAGCCGAGCTCACTGGTGCCAAGATGCCGAGGGGAAGGCTGCGTTCCGAACTCTGAGCGGACAGCACACCCTCTGATCCGACACCAAGGCTATGGCTCCAAGAGCCATGATCTGACCCGGTTGGATCAGACCCGCTCAAGGCCATGACCGTAATTGTCCAGGTACCGTCGACCCTCTGACCCAGATGGCTCTCAGATCCAAGCACTCCAAAACCAAGGGCCAGATTGGAGAAGGAGTGATGGGGTGAAGAAGGGCTGAGAACCCCCCACTCTGCAGGGAGAGGGGGCTGGCAAGACCCCGAATCTGGATGTGGAAAAACTTCTGCATCATCCTGTCAATCTCTGATTCACTTAGACTGCAGGTGGAACGGGACGATGAAGCCATCGACACCATACAGGAGTGCCGGTGACGGGAGCCTCTCGAAGGAGACAGACGCAGTCAGCTCCGGTGAAAACCTCGGAGAATGGAGCAGAGGGGTGCTGGGCCTGGGAGTAGTTTTCATCTTAGATGAAGGCCACGATTGTGCCGAGAGGTCAGGGGACCACTTTCTGGGCCTATATTTGTGCCTCCTGTCAGAATCCAAAGGCCTAGAGAGGGGGGTTTGACCCCTGGTGGCCTGGGAGGGAGAAGACAGTAGCAGCTGCTACAGTGAAAGATGATGGGGGGACAGCCGTCCCCAATGCTGATAAGAGGCCTTTCATAATCAACTTAGCCCTCTGGTCTTTGAGGTCTCTGGGATTAAAACCCATGCAAATGGCGCAGGCTGTGTCCAGATGAGCCACACCTAAACAAACAATGCACAGAGTGTGGCCATCAGACAGGGAAAGCTTGTGGCCACACACTGCACATTTCCTAAAGACAGGCTTAGGAACATCTGCCATGTCTAAGGAGGCAAACACACACAGACTAATGCTAACTGGGTGGAGAGGGGAAGGGAACACAGGGAAACACACTAACCTTTTTTTTTTGTACCGCCGGTTGATGCAGGTGTAGGGGAGGTAAAGGTTAGAATTTTAGGGGAAACTAGTTATCCAAAAAGCTAAACACTTACTAAAAAAAAAAAAAACACTAAATGCCTGGAGCTCGAGACCATGCTGCTTGGCTGGAAAGCGGCAAATGAGTTCTGAGAAGGAATGCGATGGAGGGGCATTATGGATAGGGGAGGAGCTTGTACCTCTGATCAGATGCTGGCGATGCAGCCATCTCAGATCCGATCCAAATACCCACAGGTTGAAGATCAAATGAAGTAAACTACTTCAGAACAAAGTTTTTAACTATAAACTAAATACCCCCACATTAGAGGGTTCAGCAATACACACATTACTAAGAGTACCGATTAAAAAGGATTCTGTTATAACTAAGGTTATATGGGAAAATACTAAACTAAACAAAAGATAATATAAACACAGAGAAACTGGAAGGTCTTGGGTATGGATGTGAATGGCAAAATACAAACAGTAAAAAGGAGTTATGTTCTTACCATAACGTTCCATCTGTGTTATCTTCATTCATTACTGATGGTTGCCAGTTCCATCCTCGGAACAGAGTCGGCCTTATACCAAGCTTGTGACAGCCAAAAACTCTTGAGCCTCAGATCGAGTTTGCCTGTAAAAAGGAAAGCGGAGGCTTTTTCTGAGCAGAAACACTATAAACAAGATATGACCCAATCTGATCCTCCAGGAGCCTCTGGAGCGGGATGGTGGGTGGGATGTAATGAATGAATGAAGATAAACAACACAGATGGAATGTTATTGTAAGAACATACCTTCTTTATCTGATGTTGTATTTTCATTCATTCCTTACTCATGGGACAGAGTCCCTAGCTACTTTATGTCTCAGGAGGCCCTTATGGAAGGAGGTTCCTAAGTACCACTGAACCAAAGAATGCTCTTGCCCTGGAGACCACGTCCAATTTGTAATGAGTAATAAAGGTATGGTGAATAGACAAGTTTGAGATGCACAGATATCATCCATTGAAGCCCTTGAAAGAAAAGCCACAGAGATAGTCATTGATCTGGTTGAGTGCACTTCAACCTTGCTCGGTAGTGGAACGTTATTCTTTTGGTAAATGAAGAATATACAGTTTCTCAACCACTTAAAGGTTACTTTCAAAATAGGGTCCCCCAATTTCAGATCTGAGAAAGACGCAAACAACTGGTCCAATTTACATATTGGTTCTGTTCTGTGCAGGTAAAAGGACAGTCTGCAAAAGTCTTGTGTACATCCAGCAACTGGAGGCAGTAGTCTCCTTTATTTGAATAGTTTGGAAAAAAAGACAGGAAGGTCAATCGTCTGGTTGACTGTCAATTCTGAAATAATTTTTCGAAAGGAAAGAGGGGTTAGTCCGGAGTGATACTCCGTCTCTATGAAAGATCATAGAAGGGTGTTTGATACAAGGCCTGAAGCTTGGACATCCATCTAGCTAAAGTTATGGTTACTAAAAAAAGAGATTTCCAGGCCAGAAACTTCATATCACAAGAGTCTGCAGGTTCAAAAGATGTTTGTGTCAGATATTGTAGCACCCGTGCTAAATCCCATGGATCAAATGGTTCTTTGAGAGGAGGTTTGATGTGCAAGACCCCTTTTAAAAATGTTTTGCAGAGGAGATGAGAGATTAGGGATGAATCTAGGAAACAGTCGTGAAAGTTTGAAATTACAGCCAAATGGACTCGAATTGTGGGGGCTGCTGCCCCCGACTGTAGAAAATTTGAGAGAGAATCTAAAACCGAAGTAACAGGAGCTGAGCAAGGATCTAGTTTCTTTTATGTGAACCAAATAAGAAAGGTCTTCCATTTGCTGAGATAGATTTTCCTGGTGGATGGTTTATGTGAAGCCAGAAGAATATTACATACAGGAGAGGAAAGGTTATTCTGCCTAGCTATTACCGGAAGTGGAGAAACCAAGCTGTTAGCTTGGAGACTGGGAAGGTTGGCATGCGTCAACCCTTGTGGACAAGAGATCAGCTCGAGAGTTGGATCCAGAATCCAGGGCAGGAGAAAGTACAGCTGTGCACACTTACCATAAATGTAGATGTTAGAGTGTATTCACTGTTGCAGTCATCACATTTAGGGTTATCTGCCTGCAGTAGCCCTCAGTCGGACTGATTATCAAAGTCTTGGGTCCTGCATCGGTTGCCGTCTCATCTTCCATAATGTCAGGTAGTCATGGGGTATAAAGCATGCAGCCAATGCCATTTCATCAGTTTTCCTTGCACCAGATGTCGGCTGCCCCCCCTAATGGGAAAGTACAGTTTTGTACCTACCATAAATGTAGATGTCCGATAGGTATGCATCTGCAGTCATCACATATGGGTTGTCCTGCCTCAGGCAGACGTTCGGTCGGCCGGATTCCAAAGTCTGGGTCCGGCGTCGGCTGATGTCGCCCTCTCCCCGACGTCAGAGCGCCTGGGGTATAAAAGCATCAGCCGACGCCATCTTCCTCAGTGTTTCTTGCCCCAGATGCCAGGTGCCCTCAAAGGAAGGCTAAATTTGGAGAAATGCAATAAATTCCAAACATGCACAGAAATATATATGCATATATGTATATATCTATATATATAAAACAAATACACCATAATAGATAACCCCAGCTAGCTATGAGAGAGGAAAGTACCCAATAAATACCCAAGAGGGGAAGGAGGGAGGGTAAACCTGACTGTAGATGCATACCTATCGGACATCTACATTTATGGTAGGTACAAAACTGTACTATGTCCTTCAAGGATGCATCTGCAGTCATCACATATGGGTAGAATACCATAGCCAATCTGGGGGTGGAGGATCTATGTAAAGGATGGTGTAGCTAAAATGCCCTGCAGGACTGCCGTAGCAAAGCCTGCTCTGGATCTGGAATATAAAGGCAAACTGTAATGCTTGGAAAATGTATGCATGGAGCTCCATGTAGCAGCTTCTAAAATGTCCTTGGTAGCCACCCCTCTTAAGAAGGCTGTGGAGGTGGCTGTGGCTCTGGTGGAATGAGGTCTAATGTTAGCTGGCACAGCTTTGCCATGGAAGGAATAACAGAAACGAATGCAATTCCCTATCCATTTTGAAATTGTCTGTTTGGAAATTGCTTTTCCTTGTGCACCAGCAGCATATGCTACCAACAGCTGGTCAGTTTTTCTGTAGCTTTTCGTTCTGTCCAAGTAGTAGCGCAACAGTCTGTGTATGTCCAGAGTGTGCAGAAGTTTCTCCCCTTTGTTTTGTGGATTTGGAAAGAAGGTAGGCAGGTGAATAGCTTGGTTTAATGAGACCCTGGATACCACCTTTGGCATAAATGAAGGACTGGTTCTCAATGACACTCTGTCCCGATGAAAAATAAGAAATGGCTGTACTGCCATGAGGGCCTGTAACTCGGATACTCTTCTTGCTGAGGTTATGGCCAGAAGGAAGGCGGTCTTCCAAGACAGGAACTGTAGTTCTGCGGATGCTGCTGGTTCAAAGGGAGGCAGAGTTAGTTTTTCCAACACGAAGTTAAGGTCCCAGGTAGGCACTGGAGGTTTCCTTGGAGGATTGATGTTTTTAATTCCTCTTAGAAACTGTCTTAGGAGAGGATGAGAAAAAACAGGTGGATCAGTATTGTACTCTGCTGAAATTGCTGAAGCATGAATTTTAATGGAAGAGTAAGACAGGCCATTGTGGAGCATCTCTGCCAAGTATTCCAGGATATGTGGCATGTTCATCACTGTCGCATCTAGGCCCTTTGTGATGTTCCAAATGTGAAATCTTTTCCATTTTGCTGAATATGCCTTTCTTGTGGAAGGCCTGCGAGCTTCCATGATGATATCCTTCACTGTCTTGGATAACTTATCCTGAGGAGTCGTCGAGGTATTTTCCAGGCTGTTAGTCGCAAGGTTTTCAAGTTGAAATGCAGAGTTTTGTAATTGTGCTGAGTCAGGAGAAGTGGCCATTGAGGAAGAGGCCATTGTTCTGTGTGTGACATGCTCTTTAACGGTGGGTACCAGTGCTGTCTTGGCCAGTCCGGAGCTATCAGAATCACTTGGCTGCTCTGTCCTGATCTTCAGTAAGACCTTGGTCATTAATGGGAGAGGTGGAAATGCATAAACTGTTAGAGTTCTCCAGCTGAAAGATAGGGCGTCCACTTTCCATGCTTGTGGGTGGTATGTCCTTGAGCAGAATTTCTTCAGCTGATGATTGTGGGGGGAAGCAAAAAGATCTGTCTGGCCTTCCCCAGGATTGTGTCATCTGTACGAAGATGTCTGGGTGCAACATCCATTCGTGTGCATCCATGATATTTCTGCTTAAGCTGTCCACCAGTATATTGTCTTTTCCTGGCACAAACTGGGATTGCAGGTCTATATTGAGTTTCAAGGAAAGTTTCCATAGATTCATTGCCAGTCTGCAAAGAGGGTAGGAATGGGTGCCTCTCCTTGCTTGTTTATGTACCACATCACTGTGGTGTTGTCTGTCCTTATTAGCAGATGGCCCTGATGCAGAAAGAGTTTGAAGGCCTCGACTGCATGTATCACTGCCAGCATTTCCTTTTGGTTTATGTGCATGCGAAGCTCCTTTTGTGACCATAGTCCTTGAATACATCTGCGTTCCATGTGTGCTCCCCAACCGTGGTCTGAAGCGTCCGTTGTAATAGTTTGGCTGGCTATTGGTTTGCTGAAAGGCAGACCCCTGTTTGATTGGCTTGCTTGAGCCCACCACAGAAATTCCTTTTGGAGACATGGAATGAGTGGGATCAAAGTTTCTAAGCTGTGGCTGTGCTGAGTCCATAAACTCCTTAGGTACCACTGTAGTTCTCATATGCAGCCTTGCTTGGGGAATGAGAAGAATGCAAGATGCCATGTAACCCAGGGCCTGCAGGATTTTCCTTGCAGTCAGCTGGGTTTGTCTTGTCAGATTCTTGAAGTAATCCGGTAGTTGTCTTTGTTTTTCTTCTGTGAGAAAGGCCATTTGGGTGGTTGTGTCTAAATCCGCACCCAGAAAAGTTATTCTTTGGGATGGAACAAGTCTTGATTTGTGAAAATTGACTGTGTATCCCAATGCCTGCAGTAGGTGGATGGCATAATTCAAGTCCTTTACCAAAGCTTGTTGGCTGTCCGCTTGTATAAGGCAATCATCCAGATATGGGTAAATTTGAATCCCCTGAAGTCTGCAGTGTGCAATTACTGTTGCCAGGCATTTCGTGAATACTCTGGGTGCAATAGATAAGCCAAAGGGCAATGCTGAGAATTGATAATGCTCTGAGCCTGCAAGAAATCTGAGGTGTCTTCTGCAACTTTGTCTGATAGGGACATGCAGGTATGCCTCCTTGAGGTCTAGAGTCACCAGCCAAGACCCCTTGCCCAGCATGGGAAGGAGTTGCTGTAGAGTCAGCATTTTGAATTTTGGCACAATGAGATAAGTATTCAGTGCGGACAAGTCGAGAATAGGCCTCCATTGATTTTCTTTTCTTGGAACAAGGAAAGGTCTGGAATAAAATCCTTGGCCTTGTTCTGAAAGAGGAACCATTTCTATAGCTTTCATTTGCATTAAGTTGGAGATTTGTTTCAAAGCCTCTGCCCTTTGATTTGGTGGCAGGTCTGGCATGCCTTTTCTTTTTGGTAATGTGTGAAAATGGAACCTGTATCCTCTGTCTATTATTTGCAGTGTCCATTTGTCTCTTGTAATAGTGTGCCAATTGTCTGAGAATAAAGAAAGCTTTCCGCCCAAAGGTGCTTCTAATTGAGCCCTGGTTGGCGGAGTCAAAGCAAAGTCATTGAGTCTGTCCTTGTGCAGCAGTTGTAGGTCCTGCACTACCTCTCTGGTTGGGAGGCTGCCATTGACGCCCTCTGTAGGAGCCTCTAGCTTGCCCTCTACCTCTGGCACGCCTGTTCTTGCCTCTCTGAAATCTTTCTGTGTCCGGAAAGGACCAATTCTTGGCAGGCCAATTTCTGCTGAATCTTGGTGGTTGGACTTGTAGAAAATCTTTAACTGTTTGTACAGATTTTGCCTTTTCCTCAACCTTCTTTAAGACCTCCTCAGCAGTGGAGCCAAATAACTTTTGTTTTTCCAGGGGAGCATCCAGAAGCTTAGCCTTAACATGGTCTGGCAGAGATTGTTCCTTCAGCCAAGAATGCCTACGTATGACTGCACCTGTCATAGCTGACCTACATGAAGCTTCCAATGCATCATAACCACATTGTAAGAAATGGTTACTAACCTGCTGGGAGTTATGTACCAGATCCTGTAGTGATTTGCGATCTAGGGGTTCAGGAGAAGACAGTTTCTTATGCAATTCATCTAACAAATACTCTTGGTAGTGTATCATATGAAATTGACAATTTAATGCCCTCATAGAAAGAGTAGCAGAAGTATACACTTTTTTACCCCATCTCTCTAAAGCCCTGGACTCCCTTTCAGAAGGGAGTGGATTTTTAGAGGTGGCAGCCGCAACCCCTTTAGGGCCCTGGGAAATAGTTTCTGGATCAGCAGAGTGGGCCTTGTAAAGAAACTGATGAGAGTCCGGGACCCTGTAGTACCTATCGGGTTTGACAGGGGCCGGGGGAAGAGTGTCAGGGGTTATGCTAGACTCAGAGTACACATCATCAATGACATTCAAAACAGGAGGAATAGCCAAAGGTCTATGCTGAGGTAAATGCAGAAAAGTTCTTAATCTTTTCCTGGAATCAGAAAATTCCTGGCCCTGCCATTTGAAATGCTCTCTCATAGTGTGAAGGGTCTCACCGAAGGATAGCTCTTCAGGAGGGGAGGCCAAGGGGATGGATTCCTCTGCATCAGAATCCTCGTAGGCCGAAAAAGCCTCCTCCTGGTAGTCCGAGAGAGCAGAGCCATCAGAGGCCTCCTCTGAGGAGTGGGGGTCAGAGGGCTCAACCCCTGGGCCTTTTGTCTAGAGGAGGTTGAGAGCCCCTGTCCGGATGAAGTTGAGAACCCCTAATCAAGGAAATAAGGTCCTCTGCTAAAGTAAGAATCTGTGAACTTGTAGAGGGTCCCTGAGGAATAACCCTAGGAGTCATAGCTTTTGCATGTTTAGCAACTTTAGCCCTGGTGAATGCCTTTATGGACATGGATGCAGGAGGCCTAGCTGCACCACGTGCCGGAGTAGTTTTGTCTAGAGGGATGGTGTCGGAGGTTTCCAAAACACCAGTTTCTGAAGGAAATTCAATAACCGACTCAGCAGGGGCCTCCAGGGCCAAGGTTGTCGGTTGAGCGGTTTCGGGTGTCGGAAGTACCAAGGACTCTGTTTCAGCTGAGACAGAGACACTCGCGGTAGGCCTGGCCATGGTTTCAGCCGAAACCGCGGCCCGCGTGTGTCGGTCCTTGTCCTTCCGTTTCTTTACTAAATGTGAAGTCTGAGTCTCCGACGGCATTTTGTATGAAAAACTAGCCCCCAAAAATTCCTCTGCGAACTCCGCCCGATGTCTAAGGGTGCGTCGGTTGAAGGAAGCACAGGCTGAACAGGCCGAGACGTCGTGGTCTGAGCCTAGGCAGGGGAGGCAGTAAGAGTGGAAATCCTTATGAGGTATCTGTTTCCCACAAGTTAAACAATTATTAACTTTATCTGACATCGGCTGAGGCAAGAAAGAGTCCCCAACGGGGTACTTAGCTTTTGAAGTCTTTGGTAGCTGAAATACAGGAGCTGGCCGACCGGCACTTGCGAACTGCTTCTGCTTCGGGCACCACGCGGCAAGGAAGACAGAGGAAGATGGCGTCGGCTGAAGCTTTTATACCTCAGGCGCTCTGACGTCGGGGAGAGGGCGACATCAGCCGATGCCGGACCCAGACTTTGGAATCCGGCCAACCGAAGGGCTGCCTGAGGCAGGACAACCCATATGTGATGACTGCAGATGCATCCTTGAAGGACATCCAATTAAATATATATAAAAGGTTATACCTCCAACAAAAAAGCAAATACACCAAAAAGCTGTTAAGCATAGTAAAAAGGAATAGAGGTATAGCCAAAAGAAGTCAGGAGGCTGGAGGGAAGGTAACCAGGACTGCAACAGTGAATACACTCTAACGTCTACATTTATGGTAAGAGTACACAACTGTACTATGTTCTTCGTGTTTCACTGTTGCAGTCGTCACATTTGGGTAGATTCCCAAAGCTAAGGATGGGAGGAGGAATTTAGATAGCATTAGGACCAGCTATAAGGCCCTGCAAGTCTGCAGTGGCAAAACCAGCTCTGGATTTAGAGAAAATTGGTAAATGGTAATGCTTGGTGAAAGAATGTACAGAACTCCAGGTAGCAGCTACTAGGATGCCCCAGATAGGGACACCTCTGAGAAAGGCTGTAGAGGTAGATGCCGCCCTGGTTGAATGTGGTCTTATCCCCTGTGGGATAGGTTTGCCAGGGTGCTTGGAAATGGCCTTACCCCTCTGTCCCTGCAGCAAATGCCACCAGCAGCTGTTCAGATTTCCTGAGAGGTTTAGTCCTGTCCAAGTATGTGCACTAAGGAGTGCAGTATCCGTTCCCCTTTGTTCTGTGGTTTAGAAAAGTAGGTTGGCAAATGAATGGACTTGATTAACAGCCACACTGGATACTACCTTGGGCATGAAGGAAGGATTTGTCCTGAGGTACACCCTGACCGCATGAAAGATGATGAAAGGCTCTACTGCCATAAGGGCTTGTAATTCAGACACCCTTTTTGCTGAAGTGATGGCTAACAGGAAGGCTGTCTTCCAAGAAAGGAATTTCAACTCTGCATTTGCAGCTGGCTCAAAAAGAGGTAGAGTAGTTTTTTTTCCAATACAAAGTTAAGGTCCCAGGCTGAAGTAGGGGCTCTCCTGGGTGGTCTTGCGTTTTTGGCCCCTCTGAGGAACTTGCTTGAGCAGTAGATGAGAGAAGAGGGGTGGGTTCTGTGTTGTAATGAGCTGAAATGGCTGAGGCATGAATTTTGATGGAGGAAAAAGAAAGGCCCTTGTGAAACATCCCAGTTAAGTATTGAAGAATCGGAGGTAAACTGGGTGCTGCTGTGCTCATCCCGAGTTTGGTTCCAGGAACAGAATCTTTTCCATTTGTCAGCATAAGATTTTCTAGTACTAGGTCTCCTTGCCCCCAGAATGACATCCAAAACTTGTTTACTGAGGGATGGTAATGGAGAGAGATCAGGTAATTAACCAAGCTGCCAGGTTTAGGGTTTTAAGCTGAGAATGCAGAATCTGGCCCTTCTGCTGGGATAGCAGGGTAGGGGTCTGAGGCAGCTGCCATGGTGCCAGCAATGACGCACTGCGCAAGAGGGGGGTTACCAGTGTTGGCGTGGCCAGTCTGGTGCAATAAGTATTGTCCTTGGTTTATCCTGTTTGATGTTTAGTAGTACCTTGGAGAGGAGAGGCAGAGGAGGAAAGACAAACTGATAGATTTTTCTAGGTGAAGGACAGGGCATCCACTTTACAAGCTTGTCTGTGGGGAGTCCTTGTGCAGAATTTGTCCAACTGGTAGTTCTAGGGGGGGCGGCAAATAGGTCCATCTCTGGGATACCCTATTTGTTTATCAACATGTTGGATGTCTTTGGTTCTAGTTTCCACTTCTGTGGGTCCATGAGATTTCTGCTTAGATCGTCTACCAGTGTGTTTAGCTTTCCTGGCAGGAATTGAGCCGGTAGGTGCACTTGGTAGCTCAAGGCTGTGTTCCACAGAGCCATGGCTAGTCTGCAGAGAGGGTATGAGTGGGTTCCCCCCTGCTTGCTTATGTACCCCATAACAGTGGTGTTGTCGGTCTTTACCATTAACTGTCCTGGAAGAATGTGGTCTTTGAGGGCTGTCAGAGCATTCTGCACAGCTAACATTTCTTTTTGGTTGATATGCAGGTGCATTTGAATTGGGTTCCATTTTCCCTGAATGCACCTCCCTGCCAGGTGAGCCCCCCCCCCCATGCATAGTCTGATGCATCTGTTAGGGTTTGGGCGGCAGGGGGTAGAGTGAATGGCAGTTCCTTGTTTTGGTGGCAGGCTTCTTCCCACCAAAGGAACTTAACTGTACGCAAGGTACGATAGGAATCATTGCTTCTAGATCCTGGGAATGTTGATACCATAGGCTTTTTAGATACCACTGCAGTTTCCTCATATGCAGTCTTGCCATATGGAATTAGGAGAATGCAGGAGGCCATGAACCCCAAGGCTTGCAGTATTTGTCCTGCAGATAGCAGGCTCTTTGTGGCCATTAGTTTGAAGCAAGCTGTCAAATAAACTTGTTTCTCTGGCGTGAGGAAAGCCATCTGGGAAGTTGTGTTCAAGCTTGCTCCCAGGAATACTTTGTTGAATTTGTTGACAGGATACCAGATGTGATTTATTTTCATTTATGGTGTATCCCAGAGAAGTTAGCACTTATTGTACAAATGCCAGATGATTCAATAGTATGTCCTGGTTTTCTGCCTGAGTTAGACAATCGTCCAGGTATGGATATATTTGAATATTTCTTTGCCTGCAAAACGCAATGACTGGAGCTAGGCACTTTGCGAACACCCTGGGCGCACTAGATAAGCCAAAGGGCAGTGCAGTGAACAGATAATGCATGAAGCCTGCTTTGAAGTGTAGGTATCTTCTGCAATATTCCCTGATTGGGATGTGCAGGTAGGCTTCCTTTAAATCCAGTGTTGCCAACCAGGCAGCCTTGCCTAGCAAAAGAAGCCACAGAAGAGTTAGCATCTTGAATTTTGGGATCACCAAAAAAGTGTTTAGGATAGAGAGATCCAGGATAGGATGCCAGGAGTTGTCTTTTCTGGGTACCAGAAAAAGTCTTGAGTAGAAAACCTTGTCCCCTTTCCTCTTCTGGGACAGTTTGAATAGCCCTTATTACTTGAGAGAGAAAGTACAGTTGTGTACACTTACCATAAATGTAGATGTTAGAGTGTATTCTCTGTTGCAGTCATTACATTTGGGTTATCCTGCTGGCAGGTTGCCCTCAGTCGGCCTGAATTCCAAAGTCTTGGGTCCTGCGTCGGTTGCTGTCGCCTCTTCCCTGACGTCAGGGGTATAAAAGATGCAGCAGACTCCATTTTATTTAGTTTTTCTTGCCCCAGATGTCAGGTGCCCCCAATAGGTAGGCTAAAATTAGGTAAATAAAACATACATGGACCCAAATTAAGTTTTACCTTCCTCTATAAGCAAATAGACCATTTAGGTTGTATAGATTAGAGAAGCAAAAATAAGGGGGTGGGTAACCTGGACTGCAACAGTGAATACACTCTAACATCTACATTTATGGTAAGTGTACACAACTGTACTATGTTCTTCGTGTTTCACTGCTGCATTCATTACATTTGGGTTGAGTCCCAAAGCTATGGTTGGGGGGCTGGAGCTAAACAGCATTAGGAGCGGCTATGAGGCCCTGCAGAACTGCAGTGGCAAAGCCTGCCCTGGATTTAGAGTAAAGAGGCAGATTATAATGTTTTGTAAAGGTATGCACTGAACTCCAAGTAGCAGCCTCCAAAATGTCTTTGGTTGGTACTCCCCTGAGAAAGGCTGCAGCTCTGGCTGAATGTGGCCTAATGCCCTTAGGCACTGGTTTGCCATGTTGTGAGTAGCAGAAATGTAGTGACCTATCCACTTTGAAATAGTCACCTTGGAGATGGCCTTTCCTTGTGAAGCTGTGGCATATGCTACTAGTAATTGCTCTTTCTGAAAATTTTAATTTTGTCCAAGTAGAATCTAAGTTGTCTGTGTACGTTCAAAGAATGCAGAATTTTCTCCCCTTTGTTTTGTGGATTTGGATAAAAAGTTGGCAAATGAATTGTCTGGTTAAGGGCTACACTGGATACCACCTTAGGCGTAAATGTAGGATTTGTTCTCAGAGAGACCCTGTCTGGATAGAAAATGATAAAGGGTTCTACAGCCATGAGAGCCTGTAGTTCTGAAACCAGTCTTGCAGAAGTTATTGCTAGGAGCAGAGCTGTTTTCCAAGATAAGAACTTTATGTCTGAAGTAGCAGCTGGCTCAAAAAGAGGTAAGGTGAGTTTTTCCAAGACATAATTGAGGTCCCATGCAGGTGTTGGCATTCTCCTTGGAGGCCTTAAGTTTTTGGCTCCTCTGAGGTACAGCCTTAATAAAGGATGAGAAAAAAAGAGAGGTGGCTCTGTATTGTAATGAGGCGAAATGGCAGAGGCATGGATTTTAACTGATGGAAGAGATAGGCCTTTGTCTAGCATCTCAGTTAAATATTGCAAAATCTGATGAATATTTGGGACAGTTGTATCAGTTCCTTGAGCTTGGTTCCAAGTGCAAAATCTCTTCCATTTCCCAGCATAGGATTTTCTAGTACTAGGCCTTCTGGCTTCTAGAATGACATCCATCACAGTTTTACTGAGAGGTGTGGTTTGTATGGCTACATTATCCGCCATGCTGCCAGGTTTAGGGTTCTGAGTTGGCTGTGCAGAATCTGATTGTTTTGTTGGGAAAGTATATGAGGTATTTGAGGTAAGGTCCAGGCTGGGCATTGGGACAAGTTCCTTAAGATCGGATAACAGTACTGGCATGGCCATTCTGGGGCAATCAGAATAATTTTTGGTTTCTCCTGCCTGACCATTAGGAGTACTTTGGGGAGGAAAGGCCTATACTGATAGGTTTGTCCAGTTGAAAGATAAGGCGTCCACTTTCCAAGCTCGTCTGTGATAAGTCCTTGTGCAGAATTTTCGTAGTGGATTGTTTTGAGGGGAGGCAAATAGATCTGTGTCCGGGCATCCCCATTCCATTGTTATCATGCTGAAGACTTGTGGATCTAGGTGCCACTCGTGGGGATCCATGAGGTTTCTGCTAAGTTCGTCTGCCAGAGTATTTTCCTTTCCTGGCAGGAATTGTGCCTGCAGTTGAACTTGGTAAGTCAATGCTGTGTCCCATAAAGCCATGGCTAGTCTGCATTGGGGGTAAGAATGAGTTCCCCCATGCTTATGTACCACATGACCGTGGTGTTGTCTGTCTTTATCAGTAGTTGTCCTGGATGTAGTAGGCCCTTTAAGGCTGTCAGGGCATATTGAAAAGCTAGCATCTCTTTTTGATTGATATGTAGATGCTTTTGGTTTGTGGACCAGGTGCCCTGTATGCCTCTTCCTGCCATGCCCCCAGGCATAGTCTGATGCATCCGTCGTTAGGCTCTGCCTGGCTGGGGGTAGTGAGAATGGCTGTCCCTTTGTTTTGGTGACAAGTCTTTGCCCACCATCGAAATTTCTGTTGCAGGCATGGTATTGGAATAATCATTGTTTCCAGACTGTGGCAATGTTGTGTCCAGACACTTTTTAGGTACCATTGAATTTTCCTCATATGCAGTCTTGCATATGGAATTAGTAAGATGCAGGATGCCATGAAGCCCAAAACCTGCAGAATTTTTCTTGCAGATAACTGGGCCTTTGTTGCCATTTCCTTGAAATAGGTAGTCAGTTGCTTTTGTTTGTCTCGAGTGAGATAAGCCATCTGGCAGTTGCATTTAAGCTTGCACCCAGGAATATTATCTCTTGAGAGGGTACTAGTTTTAATTTATTTTTGTTGACTGTGTACCCTAGGCATGTTAAAAGTCTTATCACAAAAGTCAGATGCTGTAGTAGAAGGTCCTTGTTCTCTGCTTGTATGAGGCAGTCGTCCAAGTAAGGATATATTTGTATTCCCGTTTGTCTGCAGTAAGCAATTACTGGTGCCAGGCACTTTGTGAAGACCCTGGGCGCAGTAGATAAGCCAAAGAGCAGTGCAGAGAATTGGTAATGCTTTGAGCCAGCCTTGAATCTGAGGTATCTTCTGCATGACTGTCTGATTGGGACATGCAGGTATGCCTCTTTCAGGTCTAAAGTCATGAGCCAAGCCTTGCTGCCCAGCATGGGCAGAAGCTGCTGTAAGGTCAACATCGTGAATTTTGGTATATCCAGGAAAGTGTTTAGAATAGATAGGTCCAGTATTGGTCTCCATGCTTTTTCCTTTCTGGGTACCAAGAACAGTAGAGTAAAATCCTTGTCTCTGCTCTTGCTGTGGCACTTGTTGAATTGCTCTCATGTCCATGAGAGCTGTGACTTGTTTTTGAGCCTCTGCCCATTGATTTTTTGACAGGTCTGGCCAACCGTTTGCGCTTGGCAGAGTATGGAAATGAAACTTGTAGCCTTGTGACACTGTCTAGAACCCATTTGCCCTGGGTTATGTGCCAATTTTGAGAAAAAAGTGCTAGTTTTCCTCCTAAGGGTGCTGCCAGAAGACAAATGCTTGGTGCAGGTAGGGGGAAGTCATTGGGACTGTTTCCTGCATGGTTGTGATTGGTCTTCTCCACCTTTGGAGGTAGAGGCACTCCACTGCTTAGACCTGTAGGAACCTTGCGGCTGTGATCTGCCTCTAGGGCGCCTGGATCTGCCCCATTTGAGGTCTGTCTGAGACTGGAAAGGACCAATTCTTTGTAGGCCAGTGTCTGCTAAATCTAGGTGGTTGTACCTGTAAGAAATCCTTGACCGTTTGCATAGATTTGGCTTTGTCCTCCATTTTCTTTAACACCTCCTCTGCCTCAACACCAAACAAGGTATCATGTTGTAAAGGAGCATCTAATAATTTTGCTTTAACATGGTCAGGCAGGCTTTGTTTCTTTAACCAAGCATGCCTCCTAATGACAGAACCTGTAACAGCAGCCCAGCAGGAGGCCTCCAAAGAATTGAACCCACATTGCAAAGTATGCTTTCCAACTTGTACAGCTGCATGCAATAAATCCTGCATTTCTTTGTTTTCTGCACATTCAGAATTTGCCATCATTTTCTGTTTAAGCAGTGTCACGATATATTATTGATATTTGAGCATATGAAACTGGCAATTTAAAGCCCTTATAGCCAAAGTAGCAGATGTGTAAATCTTTTTCCCCATCTATCCAGTGCCCTAGAATCCCTGTCAGATGGGGGGTAGGGTTTTTTGCAGTAGAAGCCTTGACCCCTTTCAGACCCTGTGAAATAGTTTCTGGGTCAGCAGTAGGGTTTTTGAAAAGGAATTTATGAGAGTCAGGGACCCTGTAGTATCTGTCCGGCTTAACAGGAGCTGAAGGTAGAGAGTAAGGGGTCAGACTAGACTCAGAGAACACATCATCTACAATGTCCAACACAGGTGGAATAGCTAGAGGCCTGTGTGGAGGTAATAAAAGGAAGTCTCTGAGCCTTTTCTTAGATTCTGAAAAATCTTAGCTCTCCCAGTGGAAGTGTTCCCTCATGGTATGCAAGGTTTCCCCAAAAGAGTAGTCCTCAGGAGGAGAAGCTGAGGGAAATGGACTCTTCAGCATCAGAATCCTCATAGGGGGGGGGGGGGAGAGAATATTCCTGATCAGAAGAGGAATCAGAAGAAATGGAAACCTGATCTGAAGATTTATAGTCTGTCTCTTGCCTAGGCCTCATCAGGAGGGGGATGGGAACCCCCAATCAAGATAATTAAGTCTTCGGCCATTTTGAGCATCTGTTTTTTGGGCATGGAGGCCTGTCCTTGTGGCTGGTGAACTTGTTTCTTTGCCTTTAAAGGTGTTTTAGCCTTTGTCTTTGAAGTCGGTTTAATATACAATTGTTTGGGTCTGAATACACCCTCAGAAGCCAATGCCTGCACAGCGGCTCCGGACCTGAGGGAATTATCTCCGAGGCTCCAATACCTTGAGTTTCCAGTGGCCTGGCCGACTCCACTTGGGAGTCGGTAGGGGCTTGCGACTCTAAAGTAGCGGGTGTCAGGGGCTGCGAAAGAGCCTCACTGAGGACCGGCGAACTGGCGACTTGCTTAGGAGAAGCTTCGTCGTCAGTTTTGGGCCTCGGTTGCCTTTTTCTTTTCATTTTTTGTGAACTCCAGTAGTCGGATGGCTATCCGACGACATTGTATAATTAAATCTTCGGCCAAAATAGCTTAATGTAAAAGCGTACTGACGCTTAATAGTGCGTTGGTTAAATCTAGCACAAAACCAACAACTAGCAATGTCGTGGTCAGGGCCTAGGCAAGGAATACAATAAGAATTAAAGTCCTTATGAGGTATTTGCTTCCCACAAGAAAGACAATTAACTTTATCTGACATCGGTCTGGAGCAAGAAAAAAGTTTCCCCAATGGGGTACTTAGCTTTTAATGAAGACTTTGGATCTGAAACTCGAACACGAAAATCTCAGGAGTCGGCCGACCGGCACTTGCGAACTGCTTCTGCTTCAGGCACCACGTGGCAAATAAGACTAAATAAAATGGCGTCGGCTGCATCTTTTATACCCCTGATGTCAGGGAAGTGGCGACAGCAACAGACACATGACCCGACACATGACCCAAGACTTTGGAATTCAGGCCGACTGAGGGCAACCTGCCAGCAGGATAACCCAAATGTAATGACCAACAGTGAAACACGAAGAACATCTTGCTTTTGAGCCTCTGGCCACTAATTTAGGGGTAGATCTGGCTGGTCAGCCGTTTGGGGTTGGTAAAGTGTGGAAGTGGAATCTGTATCCTTGGGAAACTATATTTAAAACCCATTTGTCCTGGGTAATGAGTTCCCAGTTTTCTGGCTGCAGAGCAATCTTTCCCCCTAAAGGAGCAGTCAGTTGAGAAGGGCTTGGAAGATTTAAAGTTAAGTCATTGAGATAAGTTTACCATGGGGGGGGGGCTTACTACTCCCTGCTTTGGAAGTGGGAGCCCCCCACCGTTTAGTCCTGTGCGTACCTTGGGACTGAAGCCTGAGTGTTCTGCTGGTTCTGGGTTTGGACTGAGAAGGCCTGGAAGAGGCAGGAAAGGACCAATTCTTAGAGGGCCAATGCCTACTAAATCTTGGAGGTTGCACTTGCAGGAAATCTTTAACAGTTTGCATAGATTTTGCTTTTTCCCCCATCTTTTTAAGTACTACTACTGCTTTGTTGCCAAACAGGCAGTCCTGGTTTAAGGGAGCATCCAACAATTTAGCTTTAACATGATCTGGAAAAGACTGTTCCTTAAGCCAAGCATGCCTTCTAAGTACTGACCCAGTAACAGCAGCCCTGCAAGATGCCTCTAGTGAATCAAAATCACATTGCAAAGTATGTTTTTCAACTTGGTCAGCAGAATGCAGTAAATCCTGTAAATCCTTATTTTCAGCACAGTCAGGAATCAACATCATTTTCTGTTTAAGCAATCCAATAATATGCTGCTGATACTTTAACATATGAAACTGGCAATTTAAGGCCATAATGGCCAAAGTTGCAGAAGTGCATACCTTCTTACCCCATCTACCCAGCGCCCTTGAATCTCTATCAGAGGGGGTAGGATTTTTGTCAGTAGTAGCCTTTATGCCCTTGGGTCCCTGTGGAATGGACTCAGGATCCGCAGCAGGATTTTTAAAGAGGAACTTCTGAATGTCAGGAACCCTGTAATATCTATCTGGTTTTCTGGGAGCAGGAGGTAAGGAGTCAGGGGCCAAGCTAGACTCCGTAAAGGCATCATCAACAATGTCCAGTACAGGTGGGATAGCTAAAGGCCTGTTTTGGGGCAGGAGTAAGAAATCCCTAAGCCTCTTTTTAGAATCAGAGTAATCCTGGCTTTCTCAGCAAAAATGCTCCCTGAGAGTATGCAAGGTTTCACCAAAGGAGAAGTCCTCTGAAGGGGAAGCAGAGGGAATAGAGTCCTCTGAATCAGAATCCTCATTGGTAGATAAGGGTAAATCCAGGTCATCAGAGGAAACAGAAATTTCAGAATCCTGATCAGAAGAATCATAACCAAATTCAGTCCTAGGTCTCAGAGGGGGAAGGTTGGCTTCCCCTGATTAAAGTAATAAGGTCTTCAACCATTCTTATCATTTGATTTTTTAGGCATAGAGGCCTGACCATGCAGTCTGGGTGTCTGTTTTCTAGGAAAGGATAGAGTTTTAGGCCTTGAATAAGAAGATGGCGTCTGTTTAACAAGCAAGTCAGTAGGCCTGAATACACCCTCAGAAGCTGGTGCCTGCACAGCGGCTCCAGACCCATCCAAGGTAAAGACATCTACAGGTTCCACGGTTGAAGCATCTCGCAGAATACCGGACTCCAAATGGGTCTCAGTAGAGGCCTGCGAATCTGATGTAGTGGGTATCAGGGGCTGCAAAAGCGCCTCGCTGAGTATTGGCGAACTGACGACTAGCTTACAAGAGGTGCAGTCAGCAGCTTTGGACCTAGGCGGCCTGTCTCTGTCTATCTTTGTGTTTTTTCAGAATGTCGGTAGTCATGTGGCTTACCGAAGCCATATCTGGATAATTGAGCTGAGTACCAAAATATTTGGAAGCAAAATATACTGACGACGTATAGTTCATTGTTTAAATAAGGCACAAAACCGTCAGCGAGGTACATCGTGGTCAGGGCCTAGGTAAGGAATACAGTACGAATGAAAATTTTTATGAGGTATTTGCTTTCCACAAGAAATACAATTATTGACTTTTACTGACATCGGTTTACAGCAAAAAAAAGTTTCCCCAATAAGGTACTTGGCTTTAGTTGAAGACTTCAGTTCTGAAACTCGAAAACGAAAATTTCAGGAGTCGGACGACCGGCACGTACGAACTGCTTCGGGCACCACACGGCAAGTAAGACTGATGTAATGGCGTCGGCTGCATGCTTTATACCCCTGACTACCTGACGTCATGGAAGAGGAGACTGCAACCGACGCAGGACCCAAGACTTTGATAATCGGGCCAACTGAGGGCTACTGCAAGCAGATAACTCCAAATGTGATGACTGCAACAGTGAAACACAATCATCTAGGTGAGGCCAAAGGAAGGGAAAGCATATCTGTCAGGGGCAATGAGGATTACTTTGCTTCTCAGATGAAGGGCCTTCTTTAGATCAAGGGGAAGCCATACAGGAGCCCCGTGGGCCACTCGTGTATCACGGCATCCCTCGAGGATTCCCCCTGTGGGGGAATTAGGGCAAAGTAGCTGCTGAATTTGTTTAGTGGGGAGGCAAAAAGATCGCAGCAGGGCTGACCCCTGCAGCTGAAAATCTTCACAGCCATGACTGGATTGAGGGACGACTCGTGAGACAGTAGGCTACACCTGCTCAGCTTGTCTGCAATCACGTTGGAAACCTTGGGAATATGCACCGCTATCAGAAAGCGGTCTGAAGGTATCGCCCATTGCCAAATTCTCATGTTCTCTTGAACACAACAGGTAGGACTTGGTTCCCCCTTGTTTGCTGATGCACCAGACGACTGACATGTCAGACTGTATAGCAATTGTCCCTGAGGGTGGACTGAAATGCTTGCAACGCTAGCAACACTGTCCTCAGTTCTAGGACACTGATATGCAGATTGGCCTCTAAATCTGACCAAGTACCTTGGACACTTTTCCCCTTGGTAAAGCTCCCCAGCTCCCCTCCACCCTATCAGGGAAGCATCCGTGGTCACTGTGGCCCTTGGCTATAGTGGGCAGAAGGGGTGACTCCACAGTTCTTCATCTGGCTTCATCCACCACATCAGATCCTGTTTTCATTGTTGAGTTATATATATCTGAAAGGATAATGGATGGTGCAAGGGATACCACTGTCGACAGGAGCCGTTGGAGAATTCTCATGTGCAGTCTTGCTAAGGCCACTATGGTAAGAGACGCTGCCATGGAGCCCAGGAGTTGAAGAACCAACCGAACAGGGACTAGGTTTTGACAGAGTATCACTTGGACCTGGGATTTTATCCTGTGTAATCTCTAGGCCGGAAGAGAAACTAGATAAGCATGTGTATTGAAATCTGCCCCTATAAATTCCAAGGTTTGAGAGGGAATCAAGTTGCACAATTTACTGGGATTCCCAGGGATCCTGCTAGTTTGAGAGTGTAGTTCAGAGCTATTTCCAATAGATGCTTGGTGGGGGTGGTGAGGAGCCAATCTTCTAAATATGGAAACGCCCAAAATCCTTGAAGTCTAAAGTGAGCTGTTATCACTGCCATGCACTTGGTGAGCACTCTGGGGGCTGTAGAGACTCCAAAGGGCAGTGCTCGGCATTCAAAGTGATTAGTTCCTAGCAGGAAGCAAAGGAATCTTCTGGAGCGCTTGTCCATTCTTATGTGGTAATACACATCCTGAGGATCTACTGAGCACATCCAATCATCTTTCTCCAAGAAATAAAGGACAGACCGAGTTAAGGGTTGAGGGGTTAAAAAATGTACGCCCATGGCAGACAGGGTCTTGACGTCCTTCTCACACCTCACCAGTGTGTCTTTTACTTTTGGACTGAAAAGTGAAGAAGCTTCCACTGGAGCGTTCATAAAGGAAGACTTAAAAGGGTCCGCAAAGTCAGAGGTGCATCCAGGTTCTCTTGACAACACCTGAACCCGCTGCTCTACCTGCTCCTTCAGTAGCGTGGGAAATCAAATGCATGAAAGAGTTGGATATGGATTCCAGGGTAGCAAGCTGCAAGGCAACCTTGTCACATACCTCTTCAAACTGCTCCTGCTAAGGTTTTGGACAGTTCGGAGACCAAGTCTCTCTGAAGCCTAGTGAAATGTGCCAGGTAATTCAAAGACCTAACAGCAAAGGTCGATGATGCAAAGACTCACTTCCCTAACCTGTCCACTGCCCAAGACTCCTTGTTTGGGGGGTGAACAGTCTGGCTTTCCTCAGTAAGCTCCTCCTTAATGGCAGCCACCACCACTATAGCATCTAAACAAAGACCCTTCGACCAGTGTGGATGCCGTTTGGGAGGGGATAAAAACTTGTCTGGTCTCCGTGGGATTGGCTCAATGATATTAGGGATCTTCCATGTGTGCTGCATGAGTTGAACCAGCTCATCGGCAGGCAGGGTCACCCAGGAAGTACAGGGTCGATCATGAAAAGCCTGCAGGAATACAGATTCCTCAGAAGGGTTGGTGGGCTTCCAATCACCCCTGTTTTATGATTTCCAGAAGGTCTCCAAAGACGATATCAGGTGGCAACCGTGGGGACCCCTCCCTTTCATCATCCATATCCTTTGTGAGGGACTCCTCAGGGGAGTCCACGTGCTTCCTCTTGCACGTCCTCTTACATGATACCTCTTCAGCGGTGGGTTCTGATGAGGACTCAGAACAGGGGGCACCCTGCAGCAGGGTATCCTGAGACTCCTGTGCTTGATGTTCCGATGTAGTGGTCTGTGTCAGCTACGGCTCAGAGGGAAGACATGTTTGTTGTTCCAATGCCGCCGGTTTGCCTGCATAGGCAAAAGCCCTCCATCAACTGGAAAGCAGGTCCGCCTGAAGAGGGATGGGAGCCGGAATAAAGGAAGGAGAGACTGTACCGTCAGAACGCTTGGAACCATGGAAGATGGTGTTGTAGAAAAAAACTGATGCCGTACCAGGCACCTCAGAGCCCGCAGTCCAGTCCCGATCCTGAGGGTGACCCGGCTCCGAATGAGTCGAAGACCAAAGGGTTGATCCGGCACCACGGTGAGATTCACCAATGGAACCAAAGCCATGGGAACTGTAAAGGGAGTCAGTGCTGAAAACTTTGATGCCTGCAGGGAGGTCAAAGGAGGAGAAAACGATGGAGCCAAGTCCAGATGGGAAGGGAGTTTTGGAAGTTGTAGCAATCCCTCTGGCCGTCAGCATCTGGTCCGCAAGACACACCATGTCTAATTCCGAAAGGCTCCTGGTCGATCTTGTAGATATCCCTGAAGGGTTGTCAGACTGTTCTAAGAAAGGGCTATACTTGTTGCCCCAAGAAAGGATTCACCATAGGGGAGTATCGGGTCTGTGCAGAGTGGTCTATTGGCACCACGGTCTTGAGACTGGAGACCTGTATTGGAGTAATGTCTGGTATCAGAACCGATGGAGCAGACACTGTAGGCAAGCTTTATGCAGTAGATGTCAGTGCCATGATCGGCGTCGAAGAAAGGGCTTTTACTGATGGCACCAAGGTAGAAATTTGAAATTTAGGCAATATCAGTGCCGCAGACATTGTCAGTGCCGTAAAGTAGACAAAACAGTTTTTGTAGATTGCACCGAAGACTGTGCTGTAGAAGCCAATTTCGACTCTGGAGCTGAAGAAGTCAATTTCAGTACTTTTTGTCTTGGCTCATGCTTCTTATCACCCAAGGGTGAAGGAACCAAATGTGATCTCTTTTTATGCTCTTTTCTGGGAGGTGATGAGCCCTCCAATGCAGAAATACCCTCTGGGAGATGATGAGCCCTCCAATGCAGAAATACCCTCCGAGAAGGGCAACTTAAGAAGGCCCCTTCAAGATTAACTTATTTTTTCTCTCATCAAGGGGTTTGAGAGCTGAACCCTTGGCAAATGGTACAAGGAGGTTGGACTGACAGATTAGGAACCCCCAAACAATACACACACAAGACATGCAAGTCACAAGTTGGCATCCTGCGACCACACTGGTCGCACTGTTTGAAAAGTACAGTTGTGTACACTTATAATGTACATGCTCAAGTGTATTCACCGTTGCAGTCATTACATTTGGGTTATCTGCCTGCAGGTAGCTCTCAGCCGGCCTGACTACCAGAGTCTCGGATTCCTGCATCGGATGTTGTCCCTCCTTCCATGTCAGGTTGTCAGGGGTATAAAACATGCAGCCAATGCCATTACATCAGTTTTTCATGCCCCAAATGTCAGGTGCCCCCATAAAGGGAAGAAATTATATGTTATGTTACACCTCCAACAAAAAGCAAATACACCAGAAAGCTCAAATACACCAAACAAGAAGGAAAGGTAGAGCCAAGAGAAGTCAGGGGGCTGGAGGGAGGGTAACCAGGACTGCAACAGTGAATACACTCGAACATCTACATTTATGGCAAGTGTACACAACTGTACTATGTTCTTCATGTTTCACTGTTGCAGTCATTACATCTGGGTAGATTCCCAAAGCTAAGGAAGGGAGAAGGAAATTAGAGAGCATTAGGACCAGCTATTAAGCCCTGTAATACTGCAGTGACAAAACCAGCTCTGGATTTAGAATAAATAGGCATGTGTAATGCTTGAAGGTATGAACAGAGCTCCAGATAGCAGCTTCTAGGATGTCCCTGGTAGGGACCCCTCTGAGAAAGGCTGCAGAGGTAGATGCAGCCCTGGTGGAATGTGATCTTATCCCTTGTGGGGTAGGTTTTTCATGGTGCTTATCGCAGAAATGAATGCAATGGGCTATCCATTTAGAAATGGTTTGTTTTGAAATGGTCTTCCCCTGTGCCCCTGCAGCAAAGCCAACTAGCAGCTGTTCATATTTTCTGATGGGCTTAGTCCTGTCCAAATAAAATCTAAGTTGTCTGTGCACGTTCAAAGAGTGCAGAATTCATTCTCCTTTGCTTTGTGGATTAGGAAAAGGGGTAGGCAAATGAATGGACTGATTTAGGGCCACACCAGTCACCTTGGGCATAAAGGAAGGATTGATCCTGAGGGAAACCCTGTCTGCATGGAAGATAATGAAGGGCTCCACTACCATGAGGGCCTGTAATTCAGACACTCTTCTTGCTGAAGTGATGGCTAGAAGGAAGGCTGTTTTCCAAGAAAGGAATTTCAACTTTGCAGTTGCAGCTGGTTCAAATGGAGGGAGAGAGTGCTTTTCCAATACAAAGTTAAGGTCCCAGGCTGGAGTAGGGGCTCGCCTGGGGGGGGGGTCTTACATTTTTAGCCCCTCTGAGAAATTGCTTTAACAGGGGGTGAGAAGAGGGGTGGTTCAGTATTATAATGTGCTGAAATTGCAGAGGCATGAATTTTAATTGACGAGAAGGATAGGTCCTTGTGGAGCATTTCTGTTAAGTACTGAAGAATATGAGGTAAGCTGGGCACCATAGTGCCCATACCCTGGGTATGGCTCCAGGAACAGTACCTGTTCCACTTTTCAGCATAGGATTTTCTAGTATTAGGTCTCCTTGCTTCCAGAATGACTCCTACCACCTGCTTACAGAGGGATGCTATTGGAGAGCTCAAGGAATTAGCCAGGTTACAAAGTTCAAAGTTTGAAGCTGAGGGTGCAGAATCTGGCCCGCCTGCTGGGACAGCAGGGAAGGTGTCGGAGGTAGGTGCCATGGATCCAGCAGTACCATGCTGCGCATGAGGGGATACCAGAGCTGGCGAGGCCAGTCTGGTGCAATAAGAATTGTCCTTGGTCTGTCCTGTTTGACCTTTAGCAGAACCTTTGAGAGGAGAGGCAGAGGGGGAAAGGCATAAACAGAGAGGCTTTCCCAGGTGAAGGACAGGGCATCCACTTTTCAAGCTTGACTGTGGGGAGTCCTTGTGCTGAATTTGTCGAATTGATAGTTCTGGGGGGAGGCAAACAGGTTTATCTCTGGAGTCCTCCCATTTGTTCAAGAGGTTGAATATTTTTGGTTCCAGTTTCCATTCGTGTGGGTCCATGAGATTTCTGCTTAGGTTGTCTGCCAGTGAATTTAGCTTACCTGGCAGAAATTGAGCTTGTAGGTGCACTTGGTAGCTCAAGGCGGTGTTCCACAGAGCCATGGCTAGTCTGCAGAGAGGATACGAGTGGGTTCCCCCATGCTTGTTTACGTACAACATACAACTGTGATGTTGTTTGTCTTTACCAATAATTGTCCTGGAAGGATGTGGTCCTTGAAGGCTGTCAGGAAATTCTGTACAGCTAACATTTATTTTTGGTTGATATGCAGGTACATCTGACACTGGTTACATTTGCCCTGAATACACTGCCCTACCAAGTGTGCCCCCCTATGCATAGTCTGATGCATCTGATACATCTGTAGTCAGGGTTTGGGCGGCAGGGGGTAGACTGAAAGGGAGTCCCTTGTTGAGCTAGCAGGCCTCTGCCCACCAAAGGAACCCTGTCTTTATACAGTGAGTAATAGGAATCATTGATGAGAATGTTGACACGATAGGCTTTTTAGATAATGTTGTAGTTTCCTCATATGCAGTCTTGCATATGGAATTAGTAGAATGCAAGAGGCCATGAACCCCAAGGCTTGCAAAACTTTCCTTGCAAATAGCTGGGCTTTGTGGCCAATAGTGTGAAGTAGGCTGTCAAATAAACTTGTTTCTCTGGCATGAGGTAGGCCATCTGGGAAGTTGTGTTCAAGCTTGCTTCCAGGAATACAATCTGTTGGCAGGGTACCAGATGAGATTTATTTTCGTTTATGATGTACCCCAGTGAGGTTAGAAGTTTCTTTACAAATGCCAGATGTTTTAATAACATATCCTGGCTTTCTGCCTGAATCAGACAAGGCCCCAGGTATGGTTATACCTGAATATTTCTCTGTCTGCAAAATGCAACGGCTGGAGCTAGACACTTTGTGAATACCCTGGGCACAGTAGATGAGCCAAAGGGAAGTGCAGAAAACTGACAGTGCATGGAGCCTGCTCTGAAGCGTAGGTATTTTCTGCAACATTCCCTTATTGGAATGTGCAGGCAAGCTTCCTTTAAGTCTAAGGTTGCCAACCAGGCATGTTTGCCTAGCATAGGAAGCAGCTGTTGGAAGTGTTAGCATTTTGAATTTTGGGATTACCAAAAAGGTGTTTAGAATAGAGAGGTCCAGGGTAGGACGCCAGGAACTGTCTTTTCTGGGTACCAGGAAAAGTCTTGCATAAAAACTTTGTCCCCTTTCTTCTGCTGGGACAGGCTGAATAGCCCTGATACTTACAAGAGAGAACCTGCTGCTGAGCCTCTGCCCACTGATTTGGGGGTAGGTCTGGCCAAACGTTTTGCATTGGTAAGGTGTGGAAGTGGAATCTGCATCCTAGGAAAACTATATTTAAAACTCATTTGGTCCTGGGTAATGAGTTACTAGTTTTTGTGCATGCAGGGTGAGCTTTCCTCCTAAGGGAGCAGGCAGTTGAGCAGGGCTTGGAAGGGTTAAGGTTAAGTCATTGTGACATTTTTCCATTGGGGGGGGTGTCTTACTACTTCCAGCTTTGGAAGTGGGAGCCCCCCACTGCTTAGGCCTGTGTGTAGCCTGTGACTGAAACCCAGGTGGTCTGCTGCTACTGCGTTTGTACTGAAGGCCTGGAAGAGACTGGAAAGGACCAATTCTTAGAAGGCCAATGCCTACTAAATCTGGGAGGCTGTACTTGCAGGAAATCTTTAACAGTTTGCATAGATTTATCTTTTTCCTCCATCTTTTTAAGGACTTCTTCTGCCTTGTTGCCAAACAGGCGGTCTTGGTTTAAGGGAGCATCCAGTAATTTAGATTTAACAAGTTTTGCTCCTTAAGCCAAGCATGCCTTCTAAGTATAGACCCAGTGACACCAGCCCTGCAATATGCTTCTAAAGAGTCAAAACCACATCGCAAAGTACGTTTACCAATTTGTTCAGCAGAATGCATTAAATCCTGTAATTCTTTATATTCAGCACAGTCAGGAATCAACATTTATTGTTTAAGTAGTCCCATAATATGCTGCTGATAATTTAACATATGCAACTGGCAATTTAAGGCCCGAATGGCCAAAGCAGCAGAAGTGTATACTTCTTACCCAATCTGTCCAAGGCCCTGGAATCTCTATCAGAGGGGGTAGAGTTTTTGGCAGCCATAGCCTTAATGCCCTTTGGCCCTTGGGAAATTGTCTCAGGATCCGCAATAGGATTCTTGAAGAGGAAAGTACAGTTGTGTACACTTACCATAAATGTAGATGTTAGAGTGTACACACTATTGCAGTCATCACATTTGGGTTATCTGATTGCAGTAGCCCTCAGTTGGCCTGACTATCAAAGCTTTGGGTCCTGCATCAGTTGCTGTCTCATCTTCCATGATGTCAGGTAGTCAGAGGTATAAAGAATGCAGCAGACACCATTACATCAGTTTTTCCTTGCCCCAGATGTCAGGTGCCCCCATAACGGGAAGCAAGTATATAAGTATATACGTATACATACATATATATATATATATATATATATATATATATATATATATATATATACATATATATATATATATATATATATATATATATATATATATATATATATATATACATAGATATATACATATACATACATATATACATATATATATATATACATATATACATATACATATATACATACATATACATATATACATATATACATATATACATATATATATATATATATACATATACATATACATATATACATATATACATATACACATATACATATATATATATATACATATATATATATATATATATATATATATATATATATATATATATATATATATATATATATATATATATTTACATACATACATATACATACAAGGTTACACCTCCAACAATAAAGCAAATACACCAAAAAGCTTTAAGCATAGTAAGCAAGAAAAGAGGTATAGCCAATAGAAGTCAGGGGTACAGTTGTGTACACTTACCATAAACGTAGATGTTCGAGTGTATTCACTGTTGCAGTCATTACACTTGGGTTATACTGTTGGCAGGCTACCTCAGTCGGCCTGAATTCCAAAGTCTAAGTCCGGCGTCTGTTGCTGTCGCCTCTTCCCTGACGTCAGTGCGCCAGGGGTATAAAAGATGCAGCAGACTCCATTTTCTTCAGTTTTTCTTGCCCCAGATGTCAGGTGCCCCCAAAAGAGTACGCTGAAAAATATGCCAATAAAACATGCATGCACCAAAATATGCTATACCTTCATCTACAAGCAAATACACCACATAAGTTGTATAGATTAGAAAAGTGCAGATAAGTTCCAGCAAAGAAATGGGGGATGGTGGGTGGGTAACCTGGAATGCAACAGTGAATACACTCGAACATCTACATTTATGGTAAAGTGTACACAACTGTACTATGTTCTTCGTGTTTCACTGTTGCAGTCATTACACTTGGGTTGAATCCCAAAGCTATGGTTGGGAGGCTGGAGCTAATATAGCATTAGGAGCAGCTATGAGGCCCTGCAGAACTGCAGTGGCAAAGCCTGCCCTGGATTTAGAGTAGAGTGGTAAATGATAGTGCTTTGTAAAGGTGTGCACTGAACTCCAGGTAGCAGCCTCTAAAATGTCTTTGGTTGGTACTCCCCTGAGGAAGGCTGCTGAAGTGGCTGCTGCTCTGGTTGAATGTAGCCTAATGCCCTTAGGCACTGGCTTGCCATGTTGTGAATAGCAGAAACGAATGCAGTGGCCTATCCACTTAGAAATAGTCTGCTTTGAGATGGCCTTTCCTTGTGATCCTGCAGCATATGCCACTAGTAGTTGCTCTGTCTTTCTGAAAGCTTTGGTTCTGTTCAAGTAGAAGCGCAGTTGTCTGTGTATGACCAAAGAATGCAGAATTATCTCCCTCTTATTCTGTGGGTTTGGATAAAAAGTAGGCAGATGAATAGCTTGGTTAAGGGCCACAGTGGACACTACCTTAGGCATAAATGTCGGGTTTGTCCTCAGAAAAGGCCTGTCTGGACAAAAAATGATAAAAGGTTTCACAGCCATGAGTGCCTGTAGCTCTGAGACTCATCTTGCAGAAGTTACTGCTAGGAGCAGAGCTGTTTTCCAATATCCGCTGTAGCGGCTGGCTCAAAAGGAGGCAGGGTGAGTTTTTCCAAGACATAATTGAGGTCTCATGCAGGTATTGGTGATCTCCTTGGAGGCCTTAAGTTTTTGGCTCCTCTGAGGTACTGCTGTAACAAAGGATGAGAAAAGATTGGTGGCTCTGTATTGTAATGAGCCGAAATGGCAGAGGCATGAATTTTAATTGATGAAAAGGATAGGCGTTTGTCCAGCATCTCAGTTAAGTATTGCAAAATCTGAGGAATATTTGGTACAGCTGTGTCAAGTCCTTGTGCCTGGTTCCAAGCACAGAATCTCTTCCATTTTCTAGTGTAAGATTTTCTGGTACTAGGCCTTCTGGCCTCCAAAATGACATCCATCACAGCTTTAGTGAGAGGCGCGTTTTGTATGACTACATTATCTGCCATGCTGCTAGATTTAGGGTCTTTAGCTGGCTGTGCAGGATCTGACTGTTTTGTTGGGATAGTAGATGAGGTATGTGAGGCAAGGTCTAAGCCGGGCATTGAGACAAGTTCCTTAGAACTGGATACCAGTACTGGCGAGGCCAGTCTGGGGCAATCAGTATCATCTTTGGCTTCTCTTCTCTGACCTTTAGGAGTACCTTGGGGAGGAGAGGCAGTACAGGAAAGGCATATACTGCTAAGCTTTTCCAGCTGAAAGATAGGGCGTCCACTTTCCATGCTTGTCTGTAATAAGTCCTTGTGCAGAATCGTTTTAGTTGGTAGTTGTGAGGAAAGGCAAATAGATCTATCTCCGGGCATCCCATTTCCTTGTTATCATACTGAAGGCTTGTGGATCCAATTTCCACTTGTGTGGATCCATGAGGTTTCCGCTTAGTTCGTCTACCAGAGTATTTATCTTTCCTGGCAGGAATTGTGCCTGCAGATGTACTTGGTAAGTCAATGCTGTGTCCCACAAAGTCATGGCTTGTCTGCAAAGGGGTTAAGAATGAGTGCCTCCCTGCTTGTTTATATACCACATGACCGTGGTGTTGTCAGTCTTTATCAGTAGTTGTCCCGGATGAAGTAGGTCCTTGAAGGCTGTCAGGGCATTCTGAACAGCTAGCGTCTCTTTTTGATTGATATGTAGATGCATTTGGTTTGCGGACCATGTGCCTTGAATACACCTTCCTGCCATGTGGGCCCCCCAGGCATAATCTGATGCATCCGTTGTTAATGTTTGCCTGGCTGGGGGTAAAGTAAATGGCTATCCCTTGTTCTGGTGACAAACATTCGTCCACCATCGAAACTCCTTTTGCAGGCAGGGAATGAGGGTAATTATTGTTTCCAGACTGTGGCAATGTTGAGTCCAAACACTTTTTAGGTACCATTGATGTTTCCTCATATGCAGTCTCGCATATGGAATTAGTAGAATGCAGAATGCCATGAAACCCATAGCCTGCAGAATTTTTCTTGCAGATAACTGGGCCTTTGCTGCCAACAGGTTGAAATAGGTAGTCAATTGTCTTTGTCTGGCGTGAGATGAGCCATCTGGGCAGTTGTATTTAAGCTTGCACCCAGGAATATTATCGCTTGAGAGGGTACTAGTTTTGATTTCTTTTCGTTGACTGTATACCCTAGGCCTGTTAGAAATCTCTTTCTAAATGCCAGATGCTGTAGTAGAATGTCCTTGTTCTCTGCTTGAATGAGGCAGTAGTCCAAGTAAGGATATATTTGTATTCCTCTTTGCAGAATGCAATTACTGGTGCCAGGCACTTTGTGAAGACCCTGGGTGCAGTAGATAAGCCAAAGAGCAGTGCAGAGAATTGGTAGTGCATTGAGCCAGCTTTGAATAGGAGGTATGTTCTGCATGTTGGTCTGACTGGAACATGCAGGTATTCCTCTTTTAGGTCTAAAGTCACAAGCCAAGCCTTCTTGCCCAGCATGGGCAGAAGTTGCTGTAGAGTCAACATTTTGAATTTTGGTATATCCAGAAATGTGTTTAGAATAGATAGGTCCAGTATTGGTCTCCAGGTCTTGTCCTTTCTTGGGACCAAGAAAAGTCTTGAATAAAATCCTTGTCCCTGCTCTTAATCTGGTACTTGTTGAATGACCCTCATGTCCATGAGGGATGAGACTTGCTTTTGTGCCTCTGCCCAGTGATGTTTTGGCAGGTCTGGCCAACAGTTTATCCTTGGCAGGATATGGAAGTGAAACTTGTAGCCTCGTGACACTGTCTAGAACCCATTTGTCCTGGCTTATTATGTAGGTACTGCCGGAAGATAAGTGCTTGGTGCATGCAGGGGGAAGTCATTGGGACTGTTTCCTGTATGGCTGGGATTTGTCTTCTCCACTTTTGGAGGTAGAAGCACCCCATTGTTTAGACCTGTACGAACCTTGGGGATCTGCCTCTTGGGCGTCTATCTGCCCCTTTGTGGTCTGCCTGACACTGGAAAGGACCAATTCTTTGTAGGCCAATGTCTGCTAAATCTAGGAGGCTGTACCTGTAAGAAATCCTTAACCATTTGCATAGATTTAGCTTTGTCCTCCATTTTCTTTAACACCTCTTCTGCTTCAACAACAAACAAGGTATCATGCTGTAATGCAGCATCTAATAATTTTGCTTTGACATGACGAGGCAGATTTTGTTCCTTTAACCAAGCATGCTTCCTGATGACAGAACCCGTAACAGCGGCCCTGCAGGAGGCCTCCAAAGAATCAAAACCACATTGCAAAGTATGCTTTCCAACTTGTTCAGCTGCATGCAATAAATCCTGCATTTCTTTGTTTTCTGCACATTCAGAATTTATCAACATTTTCTGTTTAAGCAGTGACATAATATATTGCTGATATTTGAGCATATGAAACTGACAATTTAAAGCCAAGGTACCAGAAGTGTAAATCTTTTTTCCCCATCTGTCCAATGCCCTAGAATCCCTGTCTGAGAGGGTAGGGTTTTTTGCAGCAGAAGCCTCGACCCCTTTGGGACCCCGAGAGATGGTATCTGGGTCAGCAGCAGGGTTTTTGAAAAGGAATTTATGAGAGTCAGGAACCCTGTAGTACCTGTCCGGCTTAACAGGAGCTGGAGGTAATGAGTCAGGGGTTAGACTGGACTCTGAAAATACATCATCTACAATGTCTAACACAGATGGAATAGCTAGGGGCCTGTGTTGTGGTAGTAAAAGGAAGTCTCTGAGCCTTTTGTTAGATTCTGAAAAATCTTGGCTCTCCCAGTGAAAATGCTCCCTCATGGTATGCAAGGTTTCCTCAAAAGAGTAATCCTCAGGAGGAGAGGCTGAAAGGATAGATTCTTCAGCATAAGAATCCTCACAGGGAGGAAGAGAGTATTCCTGATCAGAAGAGGAATCAGATGAAATGGAAACCTGATCTGACTATTCATATTCTCTTGCCTAGGCCTTTTATCATGTGGGGGATGGGAACCCCTGCTCAAAGTAACTAAGTCTTCGGCCATTTTGAGCATCTGTTTTTGGGCATGGAGGCCTGTCCATGAGGCTGTTGTACTTGTTTCTTTGTCTTTAAAGGTGCTTTAGTCTTTGCCTTTGAAGTTGAAGTCGTTTTAATGTATAATTGAGTAGGTCTGAAAACACCCTCAGAAGCAGATGCCTGCTCAGCAGCTCCGGACCCATCTGAGGGAATAGTCTCCGAAGGACCAATACCTTGAGCTTCCAGCAGCCTAGTCGACTCCACGTGGGCATCGGTAGCGGCCTGCAGTTTTAAAGTAGTGGGCGTCAGGGGCTGCGAAGGCGCCTCACTGAGAACCGGCGACTGGCTTAGAAGAAGCCTAGTCAGTTTTGGACCTCGGATGCCTGTCCTTTTCTTTTTCTTAGCGTTTCTTGTGAATTCCGGTAGTTGGATGTCTATCCAATGACATCATATAATTAAATCATCTGCCAAAATAGTGTAATGCAAAATCGTACCGACGCTTAATAGTGCATTGGTTAAATCTAGCACAAAACCGACAACCAGCAACGTCGTGGTCAGGGTCTAGGCAAGGAAAACAGTAAGAATGAAAGTCCTTATGAGGTATTTGCTTCCCACAAGAAATACAATTATTAACTTTTTCTGACATCGGTCTGGAGCAAGAAAAAGGTTTCCCCAACGGTGTACTTAGCTTTTAATGAGGACTTTGGAACCGAAATTCGAACATGAAAATCTCATGAGTTGGCCGACTGGCACTTGTGAACTGCTTATTGGGCACCGCGCGGCAAGAAATACTGAAGAAAATGGCGTCGGCTGCATCTTTTATACTCCTGGTGCACTGACGTTAGGGAAGAGGTGACGGCAACAGATGCTGGACCTAGACTTTGGAATTCAGGCTGACTGAGTGTAGCCTGCCAGCAGGATAACCCAAGTGCAATGACTGCAACAGTGAAACACAAAGAACATCTAGGACTGCAAGAGTGAATACACGCTAACATCTACATTTATGGTAAGTGTACACAATTGTACTATGTTCTTCGTGTTTCACTGTTGCAGTCACTACATTTGGGTAGATTCCCAAAGCTAAGGATGGGAGGAGGAAATTAGATAGCATTAGGACCAGCTATAAGGCCCTGCAAGACTGCAGTGGCAAAGCCAGCTCTGGATTTAGAGAAAACTGATGCATGGTAAATGGTGAAGGTACGTACACACCTCCAGGTAGCAGCTTCTAGGATGTCCCTGGTAGGGACACCTCTGAGAAAGGCTGTAGAGGTAGATGCAGCCCTGGTTGAATGTGGTCTTATTCCCTGTGGGGTAGGCTTTCCATGGTGCTTATAGCAGAAATGAATGCAATGGCCTATCCATTTAGAAATGGTTTGCTTTGAAATGGCCTTCCCCTCTGCCCCTGCAGCAAATGCAACCAGCAGCTGTTCAGATTTCCTGAGCAGTTTAGTCCTGTCCAAATAAAAGCTAAGTTGTCTGTGCACATCTAAGGAGTGCAGTATTCATTCCCCTTTGTTCTGTGGATTAGAAAAGAAGGTTGGCAAATGAATGGACTGATTAAGGGCCACATTGGATACTACCTTGGGCATGAAGGAGGGATTGGTCCCGAGGGATACCTTGTCTGCATAAAAAGTGATGAAAGGCTCCACTGCCATGAGGGTGTGTAATTCAGACACCCTTCTTGCTGAAGTGATGGCTAAAAGGAAGGCTGTTTTCCAAGAAAGGAATTTCAACTGCATTTGCAGCTGGCTAAAAGGAGGTAGAGTGAGTTTTTCCAATACAAAGTTAAGGTCCCAGGCTGGAGTAGGGGCTTTCCTGGGTTGTCAAGTTTTTGGCCCCTCTGAGGAACTGCTTCAGCAGTGGATGAGAGAAGAGGGGTGGTTCTGTGTTGTAATGAGCTGAAATGGCTGAGACATGAATTTTGATGGAGAAAAAGGAAACACCCCTGTGAGGCATCTCAGTTAAGTATTGAAGAATCTGAGGTAAATTGGGTGCTGCTGTGCCCATCCCTTGAGTATGGTTCCAGGAAAAGAATCTTTTCCATTTTTCAGCATAGGATTTTCTAGTACTAGGCCTCCTTGCCTCCAGAGCGACATCCAACACTTGCTTACTGAGGGATGGCAACAGAGAGATCAGATAATTAGCCAGGTTGCCAAGTTCAGGGTTTGAAGCTGAGGGTGCAGAATCTGGCCCTCCTGCTGGGACAGCAGGGCAGGGGTCTGAGGCAGGTGCCATGGTGCCAGTAGTGACACTGCGCAAAAGTGGGTACCGGTGTTAGTGTGACCAGCCTGGTGCAATCAGTATCATCCTTGGTTTGTCCTGTTTGATGTTTAGTAGTACCTTGGAGAGCAGAAGCAGAGGCAGAGGGGGAAAGGCATAAATGGATACGG